>NC_138381.1:750228-774157 GCF_054177405.1 Leptonychotes weddellii | reverse complement strand
CCTTCTCAGTGTTCTGGGACGGTTTATTTAAATTCTGTAGGATATTATGTATAATTTATATGATGTGGGTTAGTACAACTTATTGATTGATTGATTGTGAATGAGGGAAAGCAGATTCTGTTGGACCAGCTGATGAAGGTAATAGTTGAGGTTGACATTGACTCTTTCTCACGAAGCAGCTGACCTTTGTCCACTTCACAGTAGACAGGAACGAGTGGGGAGCTAGTAAGTCATTAAGTCACAAGTCAGGGATGTGTGGGAGAGTGTGCACGCAGAGATGGCCAAAGTGCTTTCCAGAGCAGCTGGACCATGAAGCACTGCCACCAACAGTGCGTGAGTGCTCGAGTCTCTCCACAGCCTTGCTAATATTTGGTGGTGTCATTTTTTAATTTTAGTTGTCTCGGTAAGTGTGTGGTGATACCTCATTTTAGTTTGTGTTTCTATAATGGCTAGCAAGGCTGAACAGTTTTTGTTTTTTCTTTTTAAGATTTTTATTTATTTGAGAGAGAGCAAGCAGGAGGGGGAGGGAGAGAGAATCAGAAGCAGACTCCACGCTGAGTGCAGAGCCCAACACGGGGCTCAGTCCCACAGCCTGAGATCATGAGCTGAGCCGAAACCAAGAGTCGCATGCTTCACCGACTGAGCTGCCCAGGGGCCCCCTGAACCGTGTTTCTTGTGCTTGTTTACCATCTGTGTATCCTCCTTGGTGAAATGTCTGTTCATGTCTTTTCAGTGGCTTTTGTGTAATTCCCTAGAATGCTCTCTGTACATGACCGTGTCATGGGCAAGGAAGATAGTATAGCTCTTCCATGCAAGTGTGCATAGACGGCCTTCTCTTTCTTCTGCTTGCGTATCACACCGGCTGCGATCTCTAATGCATTGTTGAACAGAAGTGGTGAAACCATTCATCCTGGTCTTCTTTCCAATCTCGGGGAACACGTAACCTTTTAACATCATGTGTGATGGTAGCAGTAGGTTCTTTTTACAGGTTGAGGAAATTCTTTCTATTCCTAGTTTGCTGAGAGGCTTTATCATAAATGGGGATTGGATCTTCTGTGTTTATTGACATGATTGTGTGATTTTTCTTTGTCATCTGTTAATAGGATGATCTGTATGGACTGATTGATTGTATCAATCTCATATTCCTGGGGTAAACCAAATCGACATTTGTTCATGCTAAGTGTCCTCTTCATATATTGCAGTATTTGATTTGCTAATATTTTGGGAAGGACTTTTGTGCCTATATTCACGAGGAATATTGATTATGTTGCTTTTGTTTGTATTTGTCTGTTTTGTTTTTATTGTAATGCATTTGGTTTGTTACCTAGGGATGTGCTGGCCTCATAAAATGAGTCGGGAAGTCTTTTTGCCTCCTGTATTTGTTGAAGTAGTTGGTGTAAGATTGGTGTTATTTATTAATTTTTTTTACTATTGAACGTATTCCCCTTGAAACTATCTGAGTCACAAGTTTACTTTGTGGGAAAGTGTTTAATTGTGAATTGCATTTCTGAAGTAGATAGTAGAGTTAATCGGATTTTTTGTTCATTGGAAATTTGTGTTTTTCAAAGAGTTTATTTCATGTAAGTTGCCAAATTTTATGGTATAAAATTCGTTATGTTCTTGTTTTTTAGTTTTTGTAGGATCCTCTCTTGCATCTTCAATATTGGTAATTTATATCTCTTTTTTTTTTCTTGGACAGTCTCATGAGAGGTTAATTGACTTAGTCTTTTCAAAGAACCTGTTTTTGGTGTCTTTGATAATCTTTATTGTTCGTTCATTTTCTGTCCTCTGTTCTGACATTTATTTCCTTTCCTTCTTTCTAACTTAGTTTGTGTTCATTTTTCTTTTCTTTGTTGACTTTTAAAGCAGAAGTGAGACTCTTGATTTTTTTACCTTGTTCTTTTCTGTTATAAGCCCTGAGAGCTGTAACTCACCTAAGCATTACTTAACCTGTATCACATAAATTTTATACACTGTATTTTCATTATGTTTTTGTTGAAATATTTTCTAGTTCCTTTGTGATTTCTTCTCACCTTTCCTTTACTTGGAAACATTGCTTCCTTACCATGTGGTGGGGGATTTTCCTGACGTCCTTTGTAACTTAGCTGTTATTTAATTCTGTTACGTTCATGGACCACGGCATGTCTTACGTCACAGGTTGGGACTTGTGACTTGGCTCATGCTTTCTGTGGGTCAGTGCTCAAGCCTGTTTACAGAGTGTGTTCTGCTGTTCTGTGGGTAGCCTGTCAGTGTTCATTAGGTCAAGTCGATGGAAACTGTTGTTTAAATGTTGTGTATTTTTACTTACTTTCTACCATTTATTCTCTTAATTAATGAAAGAAGACTTTTAAGATACGCTCTTTCTCCTTTGGGTTCTATCAGTTGTTGTCCTGTGTACCTCGTTAGGGTCCATGCACACTCAGAATTCTCATAGCCTGTTGATGAACTGAACTTCGCTCAGTATTTGTGGTGGTGGTCTTGGTTGTGACATCTACTTGGATGTTAGTATAGTGATTCCAGCTTTCTTTTGATTGGTGTTTGCATCTTTTTCCATGCTTCTGTGTTTACTATGTCTGTTTCTTCATATATGAAGTGGGTTTCTTGTTAGCATAACACAAGGAGATACTGCTTTTTTACTTATTCTGACAGTTGTTGCATTTTTAATGAGTACATTTACCATAATTACTAATAACGGTTGAATTAAAGGCGGTTACCTTGCTGTTTATTTTCTACTTATCTCTTTGTTCCTTTTTTCCATCTTCAGGTATTATTTTAAGATTTTTGTTTAATTACTATTATTGGCTGTAACCATTAGTTCTGTTTTGCAGTTGTTCTGTGGTTTCCAATATGTGTTACTAACTTAGTATTATCTTTCTCCAAAGGGTAGTATACCATTTTGTATATAATTTAAGAAACTTGAGCAGTTAGACTTCCACATTCTTCTTCTCATCTTTGGTGTTACTGTGTCATATATTTTACTTCTACATGTTATAAGCCACACATAGAATATATATTTTTTTTCTTTAAAGCAGTCAAACACGTGGGGCACCTGGGTGGTTCAGTCAGTTAAGCATCGGACTCTTGATTTCAGCTCAGGTCATGATCTCAGGGTCGTGAGATTGAGTCCCGTGTCGGGCTCTGTGCTCATTGTGGAGTCTGCTTGAGATTCTCTCTTCCTCTCCCTCTGCCCCGCCCCCACTAAAAATAAATAAATAAATCTTTAAAAAAAAAAAAGTTGTCGAACGTGTTCAGAAGGTAATAAAAAAATAAAAACCCTCTTTTCCACTTTTCCTGTACATTTACACAGTTCCAGAGTCCTCTTCCCTGAATGTGGATCTAACTTTCAATGTAGTTTTCCTTCAAATCAAAGAACTTCTTTCAGTATGTGTTGTAGGAGAAGTCTGCTAGATTAACTGTGAAAGTTTTTGCTTGAAAAAGGTCTTTATTTCACCTTCATTTTTGGAAGAGGTTTTTCAAGTTTTTGTTTGACAGTTTTTCTTGTCTCTGCTTTGCCTTACAGCATATGCTGTCTCCTCTTTATTGTCTCTCTCTTTCTATAGGCATTTTAAAGATTTTTTTTGTGATGACTTCTTTCAGGAATTGGTGTATGTGTCTTCATTTGTCTTGCTTAGAACGGTTTGTTGGGCTTCTCGGATCTGGAGGTTCTTGTTTTTTTTTTTCCCCCCATTTCAAAAACTTTTAGCCTTTATTTTTCATGCCTTTCTGCCCAACCCCCTCCATCTGAGACATCAACGACATGTGTGTTAGACCACTCATTTCCACAGGTCATTGAGGTCCCTTGCTCTTTACTTTCTGTGACTCGATTTGGTAGTGTCTGTTGCTCTCTTTTAATTCACTGATTTTATCTTCTGAAGTATCTAGTCTTCTATTAAGGTCATCCAGCAAATTTTTTATTCCAAATATTGTATTTTTAATATCTGGAAGTTCCATGTGGTTCTCTCATTTTCATTACTGTTTAAATACCTTTCTTTCCTTCTTGATGTGTTCATAGTTTCATTTAAATCTTTCAGCATTTTATAATACTTATTCTTCATCTGTTAATTCCATCGTCTCTGTTATTTCTTGATATGGTTCTAGTTTTTTGTTTTTTTTTTAAGATTTATTTATTTGAGAGAGAGTATGCATGCATGAGCAGGGGGAGGGGCAGAGGGAGAGAAAGAGAGAGAATCTCAAGCAGACTCCCCGCTGCGCGAACAGAGCCCAACATGTGACTCAACCTCAAGACCCTGAGATCACGACCTGAGCTGAAACCAAGAGTCAGACGCTTAACTGACTGCACCACCTAGGTTCCCAGTTTTTAAGTTTCTAATTATTCTCCTGTTACAGGTCACAATTTCCCGCTTCTTTGCATGTCTGGTAATTATTTTATTGGATACTGGATATTCTAAGTGTTGCATATTTTTTCTTTTTTCAAAACCATTGATTTTATTTTCTTAGTTTAGCAGCTTGTGAGTAAACTTGATCTTTTCAAGGCTTGTGCTTCAACTTTATTGGGGTGGGCCTAGAGTCCCCTTTATTAGTGACGCTGGTGTAATCCTAGTACAAGGGCTTGGTCTTTCTGGCACAACCTTGGAAATGCTTGGCTGTTCAGAGGTGCCTGTAACTGGCCGCTCGGGCCTGACCTGTCCCCCATTCTGTGTCATCTCTGAGGCTGGCTCAGGGTAGGCTCTCTGGTTGCACTCGTCCTGGCCAGACCTCATGTTTCCTACGCAGCTATGTGGCGGTGTCAGTAGACAGACTTGTGAGCGCAGTGCGGTAGCCTGCAGTCCCTTCCCCTCTGTTTCCCTTTCAGAGTTCTGCTCCCCAGAGCCCTGCTCTCTGTCCCTAAATTGAGAAGGACTGCCGTTTGGGGCTTGGCTTCCCCCTCACCCAGTGGTATGGGAAATCCACTTCTGCAGGAAGCTGACCTCCCATAGGCCCCTATCTGTGTTGTCTTCTCCCAGGCGTCACAGGCCTGTGATGCTCTCAGAAGCACTGTGTCCATGTCTGAAAACAGCTGTTTCACATATTGTGTCCAATTCCCCAGTGTTTTTGGTGGAAGGGCAAGTCTTATACCAGGCACAACAACATAGCTTATAGAAGCTTTTGATTAATATTTAATGAGAAATACCAGTGTCTTGTGGACTAACCAATGTATGTGACATTTCAAATTATAATTAAAAGGTGGCTCATCAAGCATAATAATTTCAAACACCAAATTACTGGGTCTTTGTTTTTTGTGGACCTGGTTGTTGTAGGGACATCCCTGCCAGGAGGATACGGGCCCCGGAGCACACTCGTGTGCCGGCCATCCTCCTGCCTCACTTCCACTGTGTTTCAAGCTCACCAGTCCTTTGTCTTTGGACTCATTCTTGCAAAAAAGAAATGGAGATTAATTTTTTCCTGCTTATAATAGTAATATCATTGAAAATAATATATATATCATAAAAAAGATAATTTTACTTGTTAACGTTGGCTGCCATTCACATTTGGGTAACAATTATTCCTGGCGGTGCCCCTTCTCCACCCTTCCCTCCACCACGCACCTGCATGGCTGGATGATACTGTACATACTTTTTAACTATTCAGCAGTATGCTGCCTAGTACTTGACAAATTATAACTTCAGTAACCAGCCTGGTATTTGTTAGTGAATATGAACATTCACAGTTTTGACGTTTTATAGATGGTGTTAGAAATCCGAAGACAGACGCAGTTGAAGGGTTTCGATTCTTTTGCCAGAACACTGCTGCAACATGTGCATCTCCTGGTGGCCTGCCCATCTTCCCCATGCGGTGACTATGACGTGTGTTTATACTGACACTTTTTTAGTGAGGTTGAAGACACCTCTTACCTAAGAAAATCTGTTTCTTGTATTTTAGTTTCATAAGTTTCTGTTTGTGGTGTCTGCCTGTTTTCCTGTTGTGTGTTTTCAGAGGTCTTTATGTGCACTTTGTTCATCATGGATCAGTCTCCCGTTTCTTTAAGTCTCGTCGGAGTGTTTCCTTTGATGGTCTCTTTTGTCCCGTGGAAGTCTGCCTGCTGGTGGCGGCCCAGGACCCTGGCTGCCGTGGCAGCAGTCCTCGCACAGCTGTGTCCTGGGGTGCGCCGTGAACTGCGTGTGCTGGAGGTTAGGTGTGTTTCAGGAAAAACAACTTGTAAAAATCAAGTGGTTACTGCTGTTGGTCCTGTGTTTAGAATGTTTCCACTCCATGATTATATTTTAAATGATTACTTTGAAAACAACCCCTGCTTTACAGTAAGATCTCCTATCCGTGTAGCATTTATTTTGAGTCAAGCTGTGAGTGGGAAATCAAACTTAAGAAAACAACCTGTTAGCCAGTCGCAGCACCACGCACTGGATAGCTCACTATTTTAGCAAAAATTTAAAATCGCCCTCAGTTGGTCTCACCGTTCTAAACTGTCAGCATCAGTGCGTGAGTGCGCCTGTCTCTCCCTACGTTTGCCAGGTGTGTGTTGCTTCTGAACTTCTTGCCTTAGAATATCTTTTGCCAGGTAAATATTTTAAATGTTATTTAGGTAATTATTTGTTTTCCTTTATGCTTATGGGTTTTTCGTTGTGATCAGACGGCTGTTCCCCTACCAATACTATCGTTTTAACCACTTTAAGTGGTTTGTCAGTAGGAAATGAGAGGCTGGTCATTAGTATTTATGGTGTTATAGTTACTAAAGCGTCCCTTGCACATGGAGTCCCGGAGAAGGAAGGTTCATGACGTCACTACGTCTGTGCGGCTGCAGGACTGTCGGAAGAGTGAGTGTTGAGTGGGTTCTTTTGTGTCCCATCGTGTGACACAGGCCTAATGGTGCTGGAGCCCGCGAATTCACCCTCCGGCCCCCCCTTTCTCAGCTCTTCCCGAGACTCGCTCAGACTGCCTGCTTTTGTCTGCTTTTCTTCCTGTGGCAAAATCAAGCTGTGCTGTCGCTGTATTACTTAGGACATCTAGCTTACAATTCTCATACTATTTGTGAAAATGGATTCGTGTTTATCACGAGACGCTCTTGCAGCCTATTGGCTTCCTGATGTGATTTGAGCCGACTCGGGGGTTGGTGCTACTATTTCTCAGTTGTGTGTTTCTCCTTTGTGTCCTGTTTTTCTTTTTCTGGCGTACATTCTCAGTAAACCCTCCAGGATTTAGAGGGGTGGGGGAGATAAGGATGATGAATCATAGCGGACTGGGAAAGATTTCTGTTTGCTGTATGCACAGATGGGGGCCCCACCCTGAGTCTCCTTTGCAGGAATTCCAGTCAGTGGCGTGGACAGTTGGAAGTGCGTGCACTAGATAACCATTTGTAGTAGCTTTAATTTGCTAAGAGTGGTAGAAAGGAAAGTGCAAGGTTAAAACACTGTATTGGAAAGAATGTGTCTGAAAGAAAATCCCAAGCTCACAAACCAATAAGGGTACTTGAGGTGACGATGGTAATGCAGAACTCTGGGAAAGCGCATCCACCCTGCGATGGAGGCCAGGGGTGGAACATCCTGCAGAGGAGGGGTGACAGTGTCCCACAGTTTGGCAGTGCTGATGTCATAGACAGGTATGGGTGTGCAGGCGCACACAGTTGTATCCTTTTTTTTTAAAGATTTTATTTATTTATTTATTTGAGAGAGAGAGAAACAGCATGAGAGGGGATAGGGTCAGAGGGAGAAGCAGGCTCCCCGCCGAGCCGGGAGCCCGATGCGGGGCTTGATCCCAGGACTCCGGGACCATGACCTGAGCCGAAGGCAGTCGCTTAACCAACTGAGCCACCCAGGCGCCCACAACTGTATCCTTTTATTGCATGTAAGTTAGGTCCTAGAAGAGTATTTAAAACCCCCACTCTGTTACCATCTGTACCTTTGAGTGTCCTATTGGCCATGACCCACAGGATCTTTCCTTCATTTTTATTAGTGACAGATGTGTATAAATTTCAAAAAACAGTTACAGAGTTATAGTATACAACTCATGCAATGCTAATTTTTAAATTTTATGGTTGATGTACTTTGATAGAGAGTTTGAGTAAGCATTTAGGTAAAGTAACTAGTAAATGAAAACATTTTAAGTTTTGATATGACCATAAAACCAAAAAGCAGTATGTCCTAGAAAAAAGGAAGTTTAACTGAATTTCTGGTTCATTAATCAATTTAAGTTTTGTAGCTTCATATAATTTGGCACATATGGGTAGATTTCATAGGGAAAAAAGCTCCAATTTCATTATGGATTCAGGCACAGTAATTTGGTTTTTCATTTAATAGCTTACTCTTCCCCTAACTGTCACTCACTTTGACTTCTCTGCCTCTGATGTAATGGATTTGGGGATATTTGGTGTCCTTCCCTGTTTGTCGCATCATCAGTTGAGCGTTGTGACACCAAGGAGTAAACCTGCAAACCTTAGACCTTTTCTTAAAGAACCGAGGATACCACCAAGAATACCCTCTCCGATTTTGTTGTATTCCCTGATCTCGTGATGTGATCCATTAAGTTGGAAAAAGCCATTTGATGATAACTGTGCTGCAGACCCTGTGACGGCAGGCTCGGCTTCTCGTTGCCACACGGGCGGCTAGAAGGCATGCTTCTCCAGCACCCGTAGTTATTCGGGAAACGTGTCTCTGGCTTTTGTGATCAGGCAGATTTATTAACAACAATGAGGTCACGATAAATCATGACTTGCTGATTTATTTCAAAAGATCCATATAGCAGTAAACAATACCATTTACATTTAATTAGTTTTATTGAACGAAAGGCAATTTTATTTGTAATGAACCACATGTTATGATTAAGGATGTATTTTAATGACCTTTAAGTAATGCAAACAAAGTTGCCCTTGACCTAATAGCAGAGGCTTTCCTACATTATTGAAAACTTCAGAATGATTTTTAAATTATCGTGAAAAGCCTCGGATGACATTCTCATTATTGTGCCATTATTCAGTCATTTGATGTCTAATACACTAGATGAAGTGCATTCCTCTGAATGTTCATGTGCATGTAGAAATGAGGATTGTTGCTGGAATTGTTCTTTATTTCCATGTATCGAAAGGTAGTCTGTTATGCAAGAGCTTCATTTTTTGAAAAATACTTCGACAGGGTAATATTTAAATGATGAAGGGTTCTTAGACCTGCCTTATCCCAGAAGTCGTTTGCCTGCTTATTAAACATTCTCGTTGTATTTCCCTCAGTCCACAGTTATTACACAATGTGTTTTTTCTTGTGTAAACCAGCTTGACTTAACTTGAAAATAACTTTTAATTGGTTAATGTATACTCTATAAACTGCAATAGCAGACCCGCTGTGGTGAGCTGCTGTGTTCACGCTTTATCCAGTGTAGCATCTCTGTTCTCTAGAAAATTGACAATTCATCAGTGTGTGTTTTCCAGGCCCTGATGAGGGTGTGTGAATGAGCTTTCCCAAGTCAGATTCTCAAAGAATTTCTAGGGCAGGAAAGGGGACGAGGTCTCCTTCTGCCCTGTTGGCGTTCTCTGATGGCAAGGGCCGCCCTCAGTGTCACGGGCAGAAGTGGCAGGTGCTGTGTGTCAGTGGCCTCACGCCCTGGAGTCAGACTCAGTGAGTGTGTCTGGAACCCAGTAGTTCAAGGGTATTTCCCGTGGAGAGGGCCATTTTGGTCATATTCTGAGAGTAATTTTTGGAGGTTTAGTCATGAGTCTAATCCCTTCCTGTGATTTTGGAGGGACCTCACTCCACATATTAAATCCCTTTCTGCTCCTGAGATCTGGAGTGGTTTTTGTTTCCTGAACTGATGCACCACAAATTAGGAGAGAAATTTTTTCCCCTCACTTGACAGCCCAGAGGTGGGTGGTCCGAGGCTGAGAAGGCAGCTGTGTCCTCATTGATAGGTGACTCTCACCTGTGTCCCACGTGACTGCTCCCCTCCTGCCATAGCGCGTCTCGTCATGTTCCGCCCCACGCGGCGAGAGCTGGCTGGCGAGAATGCGGAGGGAGGGCTGCGTTCTGCAGCGGGGGCCGTACGCCATCGAAGGCCTGGGAGTCCTGTCGTTAACGGGAGCTGGGGAGGATGGTGGGATGTGGGATGTCTCTGCTGTACCGTTTCTTCCGTTTGTTTTCTGGTGAGTTTCTTTGATTTCCTCTCGTACTTCCTCCTGGGTGGTGCACACTAAAACTTTTCAGTTAGTTCTCCTGGAGGATTTTGCTGCCCTCAGAGCAGAATGCTCCCTCTGGGGTTGTTATGGTTACCACTTTTATTAGAATCAGATCTTTCACACTTGTTCTTCCAGTAAGTCTAAGCCACTTGAAGATTTGTGTGCTCCCCACTCACCTAGATTAAAGTAGGAAATAAATGAAATGTAAACCGCGAAATACATGTTTTCTAGAAATGAAGGAAGCTATCATTTTTAGGCTGTTGCTTGTTTTCTGTGAAAGAATTTTTTTTTTAAGTGATAGAGCATGATGTACAGCCCACCATTCGAGGCTCCCACGAACAGAGGAGATCAGACAAGGCTAGATAAATTGGGGTTTCCAGGAATAGAAGAGAATAAATACAAATCTCTAATATATTTTAAGAAATCTGGGGCGCCTGGGTGGCTCAGTCGGTTAAGCGACTGCCTTCGGCTCAGGTCATGATCCTGGAGTCCCGGGATCGAGTCCCACATCGGGCTCCCTGCTCAGCAGGGGGTCTGCTTCTCCCTCTGCCCTCTTCCCTCTCGTGCTCTCTGTCTCTCATTCTCTCTCTCAAATAAATAAATAAAATCTTAAAAAAAAAAAAGAAATATCTAAAAAAAAAAAAAGAAATCTGAGGGGATATTACAGTCCAAACAGAAGCTATGAAAAAAGATCACGTGGAAGGTAGACCTCTTAGAAAGACATGATTGCTGAAATAAAAACACGTAAATAGGACTGGAAGATGGATTGTTCTGCAACTCTGAGAACGTAGGCCAGAGATGGGAAGCATGCAAGGATGACTACCATTTCTAGCTCGGTCCTTAATACTACCTGTAATCACTTTATGTGTGTGTTTTCACTTGTGTTGAGGTAAAGTTGGGAGATAGTGAATTGCACATAATTAAGCTGTACACTTCAGTACACCTCTGAAACCATCACCACAGGTGAGATGGTCTGTAGCCCTTGTTACGTGTCTGTGACCACCTGCGGTCCTATCACCAGTGGCCAGTGTTTTCAGTCTTCTCAGCTCTCCTGTGGCTCCTCATACACCTGCCCTTAATCCCTTTCCTCTGCAAGGTAAGATCATGTGAAGAGAGAAGGGCAGGTGTGTGATCCTCCTCGCATGAGCTTGCCTTACAGAGGAAGGGGATTATAGCAAGTGGAAATTCCTTCTATTTCCCACCAATACATGAACCAGTGCTATGCATATTGGTATTTATTTTTCCTCCCTTTGACCTATTATTATGATGAAGAATGGTTCCTTCTTCTGTTGAAGGATAATTCTTCCACCGCTTTGGCCTAACACTGCTGTTTAGAGACCTTGGCAGCAAGACCACCCCCTGCCCTCTCTCTTCCTGACCCTCCCTCACAGGCTGTCTCCTCCACTGCAGCCCACAGCTCCAGTGTCTCAGACATTCCTTTCGCAGTTTTAGGTTGGTTGAATGTATTTAGAATTCTGTTTTACTTTATCTGTTGGCTTTTTAGCTATACCTCTTCGCAGTTGCTAGAGATCATAATATGCATTTAACTGAAAGTGTGCTGTGAAAAGTTAAAAAAATTGTGTCACTTGACATAAAATGTAAGAACCTTGTCATCGGATGGGTCCATTTACCCTCCCTGTCCTTTATGCTGAAAACGTATTGTGCCCTTTCTGTACGCATGTACGTTTATATGCACTATGTCTGCATTTGAACCGTTCCAATGTTGTAGCTGTATTTTAAGGAAAAATTAAGTGGAAAACAGGATTTATTATTTTTGTTCCTCACCATTCCTTCCTAAAGACTGAATTTGTACTGGATAATATTTCCCTTCAGCCTGAAGAATTTCTGTTAACATTTCTTGTAGTGTATGTCTGCTTATAGTGAATTCTCATTCTCATTTATCTGAAAATATCTTTATTTCACTTGTTTTTGTGAAGGATGTTTTTGCTGAATATTGAATTCTTGGATGACAGATGTGTTCCCCCCCCCATAGCACTCTGTTTTGTTCCACTGTCTCCTGCTTCCATTACTTCTAATGAGAAATCAGTGTTGTTTTGATCGTTGTTCCCTGTGTGTAATACGTCGTTTCCTCTGGGTATTTTTGAGATTGCTCTTTGGTTTTTTAGCAGTGTTACTTTGGGTTTTCTTTTCTTTCGTTTTTTTTTTTTAATTTTTTTTATCTGTCTAGGGGTTTTCTAGGCTTCATGCATCTGTCTGGGCTGTCAACATATTTTGCATATTTTTAGTCATTATTTCTTCAAATAGTTTTCCTTCCCCATTCTTTTTCCACTCCTTCCAGGAACCCAATTGTAAGCATGTTAGATCTCTTGATACCCTGTTAGTGGTACTGCAACCATATCCTTTCCTAAATCTTTTTTCTTTGTGTTTTCAGATTCATTATCTCTTGATCTTTCTTCAAGTTCACTGACTCTGTTCTTTCATCTCCAATCTCCTATTAAGTTCATCTAATAAGTTTACTTCAGATATTGTATTTTTTTAATTCTAGAATTTCCATTTCTTTTTCCTTAAATATATATTTTTTTCTGTACTGTGGTTTCCCATTGTTTATTCTTTAGGAGAATATTTTCCTTTAATTCTTTGAGATGTTGAAACTGCTTTGAAATTCTCATCTCTTAATTCTGATATCTGGTCATCTCAGAATTAGCCTTTATTGATTGAATTCTTTCCTGAATATGGATCTTGTGTTCTTATGTCTTCATACATCTAGAAGTTTGGATGGTGTCTTCAGCATTTCTAATGATACATTATAGACACTCTGGAATGGCTTATGTTCTTCTGAAGAGTACTGTTTTTTGAATTTGGTTTTGTTCTACTTGGTAGTTCACTGGGCTGAAGTCGAACTCTGAGCTCTGTCTTCCCTGCAGTTGGGGTCTTTGTTCACTTCTTTCAGCTGGACTGCTAGAAAGCCACCCCGCATGTGGGGCATGTGGGGTCGGGGTGAGAGGATGCCAGAGTTAGGGCCCCTCCGAGGCACTCTCCCACCTCAGGTCTCCACGTCCCCCGTCACTTCTCAGCTGCTGCGGTTACCCCCACCTTTGGCCTCTGGGTCTTCATGCCTTCAAGTCTGTGATTTTTCTAAGTGTGGAAGCCACGCTAAAACATTTGTTCTGAGGCAAAACCAAAATAAAACAGATAACAAAAAATGAAAATGAGAACTATAAAATGGTAAACTCTCTGTTTTGGGGGACCTTCAAGACCACCCCCAGTTTTAATGATTACCTAGGAGGACCCCCCCCCGCCCAGGACTCAGCACATAGTCTTCCTCATGACCATGATTTATTCTAGCAACGGGACACAGGGCACAGACAGCCGAGTGAAAGGCCCTGGGGTGAATCTGGAGGAAGCAAGGCGCACGGTTCCGGAGCGCCTCCCAGTGGACTCCCACAGGATGCGCTGTACACCCCCAGCAGCACGTTACGAGAACACAAGTGAGATGGTGCCTACCAAGGAAACACAGGAGAGACTGACTCATGGAGGCATTCCTCTGTCTGGCACATGCCAAGGTGCCAGACTCCCAGAAGGAAGCATATGTTCGATATAAACCACGCTGCTTGAATAAATTGTTCAGGCACAGTGAGTCTTTCTTATCTGGGAATGGTGGGAACGCTCCTGAAATCCACATCTCTAGACCTCACCCAAGGGCCAGCCTTGCTTGTGAGCAGGCCTTTCTCAAGTCTGCGTTCCTGTTTCTGCACAGCCCACTGCCTCGGCCAAGGCGTCTTCACAGGAGAAGTGTTAGCAGTATTGTTGTTCTGGGACCTCACCCAGCCGGGTGAGACCGGTCTGCACGCCTGCTGCCAGGTCTGCCCTTTATAGGCCCTGGCCAGAGCCCATTAAAACAGTACCATTCACCTTTTACCACCATGTCCAAGTGAGAAATCCCAGCTGCCAGACGTGCTTTAGGCCCGGCAGCCCCTTTGAATCTCAGATGCCAATCACTGGCAGCAGGAGGGTTTCCTGCTGGACTGGAGAGCCTGCCGACAGTTGTGAGAAGCAGAGGTGCCCTCCTTCCTCTGCTTCTCCCCAGTGTTGTGCCACCAGGAGTCCTCACGTTGTCTTCCCAGACTTTCACCTGAAAGGGTTTTATGCAAGAAGCACAAAACATTTGGGGCGCCTGGGTGGCTCATTCGGTTGAGTGTCCGACTCTTGGTTTTGGCTCAGGTCATGAGATCGAGGGATCGAGGGACCTCAGGGTCATGAGATCGAGCCCCACGTCGGGCTCCGTGCTTGGCGGTGAGTCCTCTTGAGATTCTTTCTCTGCCTCTCCCCCCACCCCCGCTCATTCTTTCTCTTGCTCTTTCTCAAATAAATCTTTAAAAAAAAAAGCACAAAGCATTTTTTACATGAAATTATTTTTTTCTTTAGAGAAAGAGAGATAGTGTGTGTGGGGGGGTTGGGGGAGAGGGGCAGAGGGAGAAGGAAAGAGAATCTTAAGCAGGCTCATGACCCTGAGATCATGACCTGAGCCGAAATCAAGAGTCAGGCTCTTAAGAGACTGAGCCACCCAGGTTCCCCATACAGGAAAATATTTTTATACAACTTAATCCTGAAGACACATCATGTTTAGGAATTGGTCAAGAGGAAATCTGAATCTTCAAACCGTTTCAGAATGGCTTTACATACCCCACCACTGCTTTTGTCCCCATCATTTATCTGGGGAATGGCCCACAAGAGATCGTGTACTTTCTGGGGTAGCGGCGGCACTTAATAATCAAACTACCTTACTCTAAGGTGCATACAGGGGGGAGGTGAGGGAAGTGGGTTCAGGCTCGTGGTCCACTGTTGCAAACTGCAGCTGATCCGGAATGCCAACTACAAGTTAACAGCAACCAGACACTCCCGAGACAGATGGGACTGTGGAGGGGTCACCAGGATGGGATGGGCCTCCCTCTTGCAGCTTTGGGCAGGGGTCACAAGTTGGTACCCCTCGCATCTTGATTTCATATGGCCCATCAGAGCATGGGCCCTTGATTGTAGGCAGCTCAGGTAAACCAGATGGCCCAGCCAGCATCCGGGTTGTTTTAATGGTTAATTTCCCTCCAGGGGGTGTGAATTCTTGCACCTGTTGCAGGCCCCACCTCTGTTTGTGAGCCTGTTCCTGCATTCAGCTTGGCGCTGATCGTGCCATGCTTGAAACAGCCCTGGCAGACCACATAGGGTCCAGCTTAGAGTCAAGTGCAGGCATTTGGGGTCTGTGAGTCCAGGGTTCCAGATGATGTGACTTCCAGGCCATGCTGTGAGAGCTGTGCGAAGACGCAGCATCAGCCCTGCTCCAAGGAGGGCTTGAGGGGACGGTGGAGATGGGGGGAGGGGCACCTCTTTCTCAGGACACATTGGGAAGCCCACCCTGTTCAGACATCAGCTTGGCCGTCCATCCACAGCTTTTACCTTGCTGTGCAGTGAGCTTGAGTCTGACGAGTTCTTGTGTGAGTGGCTAGTTTTCTCTTTTTCCGTTAGTTTTTTTCAGTAGTCACTAGATTGTTGTATCAAACCTGCATTTGTATTACCGAATTTACCTTAAACTTAGAAGTCTCTTTTCACTTTCCAGTTGAGCGCCTTCAGTTATCTTCAGGTGTACGTGATGCCCGTCGTTAATGTGTAGATTACTAATGAAACGGAAAAGGAATCCTAGTCTTCCTTCAGAGGGCAGCAGACAGACTGGAAATGCGGGCAGCACATGGGCCAGGGCACTGTGGCTTCAGGGTCCTGAGGGCAGGCAGGCAGCAGCCCTGGCGAGGAACATGGGGACACAGCGGGCTGGGGTTCTTTATCTCCTCGCTGATGTGGGTCTTGTTTAAATTTCAGGCCTGTAATAAGGACAGATTTCTTAAACTTCCTGTATAGCATTGTACTTGTCCAGCTTTCTGATAGCCAATTAAGAATATATTTTTTAAAAACAACTGAAATACCAAGAACTAAAAGACTTCTAATAGTTTACTCTGAAAGGCTCCAGTATAATCTCCATTCGTGGGTGTAACTCACCCACTTAGAATATTATTTGTGTCCACGTGAATCAGTTTGAAAAATACGGGAGCATATTTAGATTATAACAAATTTAGTAGGTCACTCTACATCCACATGATCATTTGCATCCTCCCTGTGTGAACTCAGGTATGCTTCCTACCTGTGTGCTTTGGAGTTTTGTCTCCAAATGTCAGTTACACGCTGGTCACGCTGGGACATGTGGGATCACCACACAGAAGACATGGGAAGTCACTTGCCCATGGGCTGTCTATTAGGCAGTACAGTCAGAATCCCGTGTGGGAGTTGTGGTTAAAGTCCATACAGGCAAGGAACTTTTCGGTATTATAAATTCTTTGTGATCTCCTGGTAAAAATAATCAGGCACCATTAAAAAAGTAAAATTTGTTATCAATACATTTTCACCTATTATAACATTATTTTAATAAAATTATATAGTTTTAAAAACTAAAATTTCTAAATCAGCAGATGTACTTTTATAAATTGTCTTTTTTTTTTTTTTTTAAGATTTTATTTATTTATTTGAGAGAGAGAGAATGAGAGAGAGAGCACATGAGAGTGGGGAGGGTCAGAGGGAGAAGCAGGCTCCCCGCCGAGCAGGGAGCCCGATGCGGGACTCGATCCTGTGACTCCGGGATCATGACCTGAGCCGAAGGCAGTCACTTAACCAACTGAGCCACCCAGGTGCCCTAAATTGTCTTAAAATAAGGTGCTTCAGTGTCATGTCTGGAGACTTACTGTTTAAGCATTTACCTGTTGCCCGTGAATAGGGTAACCTAAACCACTTTTCTTCTACTTCAAAGCTAGTTCTGGGAAAGTTGTTGTGATGTGTGAATAGTTAAAGCCTTCCCATACAATTTTATAAATATAGATCATGGGGATGTGCTTCAGGCACATGGGAGAAATGCAGTATGTTTTAGAGCTTCAAGGAAGTCAGTTGTTTATGGCAAATGCAGTAGCTGTTAGAAGAAAAACATGGAAGTAAATTTAGGAATTTGCTAATTGTTTTATAGAACTTATGCGGAATTGTGAGGATTACTTAAATCCCACTAAATTCTTGGGTACCCATGTAACTTCTGAATACTCATACACAGTATGGCAGAACTCCACGAAGTGTATTTCCACCTTTAAACTTGGAATCTGGGACAGCCCCAGGCAACATGGAGCTTTTGAGCAGCTCCCAGGTGCACCTATTGTTAAGCAGCAGTCTGTTAGAACCAAGAGAAATTGCCACACCTCTGTTGAGCTTAAAAATTACTTCCCTTAGTTCTCCTCCATCCTAACATAGTGTTGGCACACAAAATATGGGAAAACCAACCATCACTTTTGGTAAATAACATATGAAAAATATTAGTTGGTGATTGAAAAATTTCCAAGTAATTTTGTCTAATTATAATGTAATTAATTCAGATATTTTGTATTCCAGGACCTTTTTTCAATCAGTGCTTATGTTTATGCTCAGAAGCCACAACTGGATATTCATAGTTTTGAAGGCACATTTACCAGGGTAAGTTAAATCTTTTGTTAAATACAAATATATTCATTGTGTATATAAGTTAAAAACAGCAAACCTTAAGTTTGAATAAATGAAAACAGAAGCTTTGAACGGAAAAGGGAAAGCCTAGAGAATGTTTCAGGTTCTTAAATTTTCCCACAGTCTCTGTGGGATACACTCAGTACAGTGTTTTTGTTTAGCATATTCACCCTGGAGAAGGTCCTTCTCCCTGAAAATACTAGGAGTCAGTAAGATGGAGTACTTTCACTAGTTCAGTGTGAGTTTGGATAGGATTTAATACACTCTGGTGTCCACAGTGTTTCCTGGTTCGTACTGACTGGATGGCTGTGCCTCTGCTCATGTACACGTGTGTGCTTCATCTGATTCTTCGCACGATCATGGGACTTGAAGTCCCTTCTCCCCGATGACTCCCCGATCAGATTTGGAGGACTCAGTAACTTTAGATTTTAACAGCTGATATTATAAATGCTTTATAATACTTAAGGGGTTTTTGGGGGCACCCGGGTGGCTCAGTCGGTTGAGCATCTGCCTTTGGCTCAGGTCATCATCCTGGGGTTCTGGGATCGAGCCCACGTCAGGCTCCCTGCTCCACGGGAAGCCTGCTTCCCCCTCTCCCACTCCCCCTGCTTGTGTTCCCTCTCTCGCTGTGTCTCTCCCTGTCAAATAAGTAAATAAAATCTTAAAAAAAAAAAAAAAAGAAGGGCGCCTGGGTGGCTTAGTCGTTAAGCGTCTGCCTTCGGCTCAGGTCATCATCCCGGGGTCCTGGGATCGGGCCCTGCGTCGGGCTCCCTGCTCAGTGGGAAGCCTGCTTCTCCCTCTCCCACCCCCCCCGCTTGTGTTCCCTCTCTCGCTGTCTCTCTCTCTCTGTCAAATAAATAAATAAAATCTTTAAAAAAATATATATATATAAAATACTTAAGGGGTTTTAGTATATGACTATAGTTTACTTTTAATTGTGCAGATTTCTGTTGGTATAGTCTGCTTCGTTTCCCTCTTGTTCACGTACCAGGATTAGTGAGCTGTTGTCATCATTTGAGAAAGCACTTGCTAATGCCAGATAATGAGGAAATTATGGGGATGTAAAAATGAGGATGCCTGTGGAGGAGATAGTCATTGGCCATTGCTTTGTAACTTTATTTTTACGAATGCTTCAGTAACAGTATGTTCAGGGTGTTCATGGAAACAGATGAGGGAGATGAGGCAGTGTATAATGAGGTCTGGAGAGAAAACCAAGACCTTTATGTGTTTTTGTAAAAATATTTATGAAAAAAGCATCTTCTAATTAAAGACAATTTAGCATATTTGAGAAAAAGCCTTTCCAAAGGGCTTCCTTAGTACGGTAAGAGTTATTAACTTAGGGGGCGCCTGGGGGGCTCAGTCAGTTGAGTGTCTGCTTTTGGCTCAGGCTGTGATCCCAGGGTCCTGGGATTGAGCCTCACATCAGGCTTCCCTGCTCAGCTTCTCCTTCTGCCTCTGCCGCTCCCCCTGCTTGTATGCTCTCAAATCTTTCTTCTGTCAAAAAAATGGATAAAATCTTTAAAAAAAAAGTTATTAACTTAGCCACTATTAATATTTTGGAATATTATTTGCTTACTTCCTTTCTGTTTCACAGATTTATATTGCTTACCACTTGCTAAGAGTTGGAAATGTCTGCTAGACAATGTGTGGAATCCCCCTGAAGTCAGTGCGAGGGCGCAAGGGTTTGGCTGAACACAGCCAGGCTGCAAAGCACAGTTCACACAGTGCGTGCCTGAGCATGGGACAGTGCGTGACCTGTGTGCGTGGCCGAGTGTGTGAGACTGTATGTGAGTGAGCGTGCAGGTGTGGGGGAGGGGTAGCCAGGCTCCTTCCTGAAGGTCTGGTCAGAAGAAGGAAGAAGCCATTTAAGGATTTTCAGCTTAGAAGAGAGATTGTAATATTGGTGTATGTAAAAGAGTCCTCTAGACTTCCGGTTTGCTTGGGATGAAGGCAGTCACCTGAATTTGCTCCCGTCCCCACTGCGTCCCCAAACCGTACAGGTCAGGTGCAGGTAGCTCGGGCCGCCTGTAGCTCGTGCATGCAGCACACAGGGGAGAAAGAAAACACTGAGCTCCAGTTTCTGTAGTGAGGAAAAGTACCCCACATGGCACAGTCAGCTCCAGAGCCAGGAGAGGGCACACGGATTTTCTCTCGGGATTTGGATCTGATGGAGGCTTTGGAGTTCTCTGAACTTACATGTATCTCGTGTGAGTTACTGCACATTCTTGATGGGAACAGTCCAGCTACCTGGCCTTTCGTGGCCTCCATTTGGTGTTTCTAACAAGATTTTATTTCACTCCTTTTAAATACATTCATAGTGAATTCTGGATTATTTTAGGAGAAAAAGCTTTATTATTCGTGTACGTCTTTCAAAAAGGAGGAAAGGAAAAACCATGCTAAATAACTGGTTTTCTAACTAGAAAGTGGAAATCATCAGTGTTAAGTGAGCATTTAAAGAAGTGACATCTGCATATATTCCTTTTCTAGAGTATGAACTACAAAGGAGAGCATACGTATTGTATTTCAGCCTAAGTAATTAAATAAGAATCAGAGCAAATTAATTCAGGTGTCCTGTGGCAATACATGTATTATGTATTCTGTTGCCTGAGCAGTGTCTAATTATGCACATTGTGAATAATGTCTGCTTCTGCTTACCCTATAATGTCAGGATAACCTCAGCTGCTCATTATATGACATTCGAGTAATATAAATGATTCATATTATTATTATTGATAGAATTGATTTGCTTATTGTTCAGGACCTAGCAATTCTCCCTGAGGTTTAGAGTTTAAAACTAGCCACTTTGAAATATTATCAGTGTTCCTAGGCCTTTAACATCGCCTTCCCATTTAATGTTCTTTATATGCACTTTCTGCTGTCATTTCTTCTGCAAACCATAGCACACTCATCATTGTTCAGGTCTTTTCCAATCAAAATACTCCCTTTCTAAAAAGCAGATCTCTGTTGTTTGTTAAGAGGGGTGCACTATTGTGAAAACAGCTTCACATGGTGACATTTTGCTTTCTCCCTCCCCAGAGCAGATTTCATCTTTGCAAACTGTAACATTAAGGAGAAGGAAACCCAGAGACAAAGTTACTTAGAGATAATTTCTTTCCCATCTTCCCAATCTTTATTGGGTACTATATGAGATTGGTAAAGAGCTATCTTTTACAGTAATTTTCTTAATATTAGAAAAAGTTTAATGTTTAAAGTCCATCATTGTTATTACAGAATTGAAAAGAAACTGCATAGATACTGTATGTTCTTCAATACATAATTGTGCTAGAAATAGACAAAATGAATTCACATGATTAAATAGTTGTAGAAAAGTAATGGGAGAACCAACCTAAGTTTCTAAAATGAAATTGTATTGAACCTTTTATTTGCAGTTTAGAAAGCCTTATAATAATAGAAAGACTTATAAAATTTACTATTTTAAAATATTTTATTTATTTTACAGAATGAGTGAGAGAGAGAGAGCACAAGCGGGGTGGTGGGGGGAAGAGCAGAAGGAGAGGGAAAGAACCTCAAGCAGACTCCCTGCTGAGTGCAGAGCCTGACACAGGGCTTGATCTCACGGCTCTGAGATCATGACCTGAGCTGACATCAAGAGTCGGATGCTTAATCGACTGGGCCACCCAGCTGCCCCATGTATATTTTTTAATGCCTTATTTTCTTGGAGTTTGACAGTGGGAAAATGTCGTACTAAAGGATATGCGTGCATTAATGTTTAGATGTCCATATGTAGGGACCCCTAGGAAGAGTTTCAAACTCATAAAATTATACTTATTTGTACTTTTGTGGTCACTTGATGATGGGCAGCTACAGGCAGGTTGGCCTAAGGGAGTGCTTCAGCTTAGAATAACAGCCGACTGCTGGCTTCCCACGGAGTGCAAAGATAAGGGGCGCTGGAAAGTAGAGGGGGAGCTCCACGTGTTTCTGCTCTTTGATTTCTTCAGTTACTGGGCAAATATGGGTGCCTACTCTGTGCTTGGTGCTCAGAAGATCCAGGTCAACACCATAGTTACATAGCTCACAGTCTGGGTCGGGGGGAGAGAAGCATGGAAATTGCCACGATACATGAAAATAATTCAGAGTTCACATTAGAGAATCATTTTATTTGTTTCGTACTTTAAATGATAAGTGTGTGAGTCAACAACTGGCAGGTTTTATACAAATTATATACTCCGTTTGCTAGGTTGTGGCTGTAACTCCTAGATTAACATATAATTGAAAGGTAAGCCATGTGGACCATATTTGGGAAATGGGAGTGAGTCTGCATAGGTTGTTCTCTGTCCAACAGTGTCTGTCAGGGTTGGATTCTAAGACCATCTCTCAATGGATCAGAAATTAGACATTTTAGTTCAGCTATAAATAAATTCAAGTACAAAACAGTTGATGCAGAGAGGCGACATACTTCTCTTTTGAATGTTGATGCTTTGTTCTGTAAAATCATAAAAGTCAAAGGGAAACTCCGTTTTCTTGGAGCATTTATTTCTCGGGTGGTTGTTACCTCTGCTTTGAACAGCTGCTTGGTTATAAACAGAGGGACCAAGCGGCAGCTCCCTTGCCTGGCATTTTCCCATGGAGGAATCGACCCACAAGCGCAGTACTTGCATACCGTTCTGTGTGGTTAAGACGCTCATGACGGTATGCCGGCTGCCGTGCGGGGCTCCGTCGGAGGCTGGCTGTGTTTGAACGTTTGTGGGCCTGTGGTCACCATTGCTGTGAAGCTGTATAAACTGAAGTGGTTACAAGTGCTCCAAAGTGTGACAGTCTTCTTCTGACAGAAACACTAGTGTTACTCTTCTGACTCTTCAAGTTGTTTCCCAGAAACACATTTTTAGTGGGATAGTGGAAGCCTAATGTTTTTTCTTCTTAAAGAATACTTTTCCATAGTATTTTGTGTATTGATGCCGTTATGTAATTATCAGTAGGTTTTTACAGCTACACCTACTAAATGCAGCAAAGTGTAGAACAGATTTTATTTGACAAACTATATTTGAAGAAGTAACTTCAGAGCAACTGTAAGATGAAAAAGAAAGCGTGTGTGTCTCCAGAAGCAGAGCTTCGGCCGTACGCGGGGCCATGGTCCACAGATCCCTTTCATCAAGGGCCGTCTGTGGAGCTCCTGGATTTTAAGACCCAGTTTAAGCACTGATATTTAGAAGACTTCCTTCTCTTTTCTGTTCTTTGCTGCCGTTGCACTCCTGCCCGTCCGTCCGTGTGCCAGTGGCCCACTGCCTGTCACTGTGTGTGTCCGTTCTTGGCTCTTGCACTAGGACCAGGGACAACTGCGGTGAAAGGCGGTCTCAGCTGTCCTCCTGGCCCCAGCCTCTAACACGGGCTGTGGGCTCTGCTTAGGTACCGAGTGCCTGTTGGAAAGAGTAGAATGAACTCTCCTCTTCCCACAGGACGTACCTGAGGCACAGTTCCATTACATACCCCTCTCTATTCTTAAAATGGGTTGATTTTCAAGAAGGAGCACCCACCTGTGTTTTGAACACTGAATGGCGGTCAGATGACGAAGCCTGTCTCATCTGTCGAGTGGTAGCTTTCTTTTTAGGGCACTCTGACGGCATTGCGCGGGCAGATGGGTGTGGTCCGAGGAGTTAACTGCTGACCGTCCAGTGCTTGGAATGCAGGAGGCTGAGCAGCGGCTGGTCCTGCTGTCCCATGTCCACGAGGCAGCTGTGTGCCAAGCCCTTCCCTTGAATTCAATTTAAATGACAGCTTTTCACCTGATCAATATTTGCAATACTAGGGGAAATATTTTGGAAACTTGTCAGGATTGGTTTAGATGTTGTGCCTCACAAATAAATCAGAGAACCAAATATCTAGCAAGTGTCTTCCAAGTAGTTAGCAAAACGGCCAGAATTTATATCATTGAAAATGATTTCATGAGGGTCTCTTGGGCGGCTCAGTCGGTTAAGGGGCTCGGCCTTCGGCTCAGGTCATGGTCCCGGAGTCCCAGGATCGAGTCCCACGTCAGGCTCCCTGCTCAGCGGGGAGCCTGCTTCTCCCTCTGACCCTCCCCCTGCTTGTGCTCTCTGTCTCTCTCTCTTTCACATAAATAAAATCTTAAAAAAAAAAAAAAAGGTTTGATGAGTGAACGGAAAGAAAACACCAGTAGCACAAACCTCTGTTTCTTACACGCATGTTTGAAAATTTCAGTTTCTTTCCTCCTTCCCAAGTTACTTTTATTTCTCTGGTCTTAAAATACAGTTCTCCATGGAGGGGGCATTAGAGAAGAGAGACGCGTGCCACTCAGGACAGTGGCAC
>NC_138381.1:675972-749728 GCF_054177405.1 Leptonychotes weddellii | reverse complement strand
CTGTGGGTTGTCTTTTTACTCTGGATAGTGTCTTTTGATGCACACAATTTAAAAATTTCATGAGGTTCGATTTGTCTGTTTTTTCTCTTGCTGCCTCTGCCTTTGGTGTCATATACAAGAAATCACTGCCAAATTCAGTGTCATGAAGCTTTTGTCCGGTGTTTTCTTCCAAGGGTTTTGTTGTTGTTAAGACTTACATTTAGGTCTTTGATTCATTTTGAGTTATTTTTATATGTGGTATTAGGGAAGGGTAACTTTATTTCTTTTTCTTTCGTAATTGCTGTAGCTAGAACTTCTAGTACTATGTTCTAAGCTGAATAGACATAGTGAAAATGGGCATCCTGACCAAAAAAAAAAAAAAAAAAAGGTTTCAGTCTTTCACCATCTGGTATGATGCTCGCCGTGGGCTTTTCATGTATGGCTTGTGTTATGTTGATGTAGTTCCCCCTCCCTTTTTCTAAGATTTTATTTAAATTACTTGACAGAGAGAGCAAGCATAAGCAGGGGGAGGGGCAGAGGGAGCAAGCAGGCTCCCCGCCAAACAGGGAGCCCAGTGTGGGACTCGATCCCAGGACCCTGAGATCATGACCTGAGCCGAAGGCAGGCGCTTAACCAACTGAGCCACCCAGACCCCCCTGTAGTTCCCTTCTTTTCCTAGTTTCATTGAATGCTTTTGCTTTTTTTCACAAAAGCTTTTTCACAAAAGCATATTGAATATTTGCTTTTTCTGCATCAGTTGAGATGAGCATGTGGATTTTTTTCTTCATTCTGTTAATGTAATGTATTACATTGATTGGCTTACATGTTGAACCAACCTTGCATTCTGCTTGGTCATAGTGTATAATCCTTTTAATATTTTGCTAAATTCTGTTCGCTAGTATTACAAGATTTTTGCATCAGTGATCATAAAGAATGTTGATCTTTATTTTTCTTGTTATGTCTGTGTCTGGCTTTGGTATCAGGGTTGTGCTGGGTTTATAGAGTGAGTTAGGAGATGTCCCTTCTCTAATTTTTTGGAAGTTTGAGAAGGATTGATGTTAGTCTTTCTTTACAATTTGGTAGATTTCACCAGTGAAGTCATTGGACCCAGGGCTTTTCTCTGTCGGATTTTTTATTATTGATTCAGTCTCTTAACTAGGTATAGGTCTATTCAGATTTTCTATTTCCTCATGATTACTCTTAGTAGGTTTTGTGTTTCTAGAAATTCATCCATTCATCCAATTTCTTGCCACATGGGTACTAATGTATTCTCTTTTAATCCTTTTTTTTTTTTTTTTTTTTTTGAGAGAGAGAGAGCATGAAAGGGGGGAGGGTCGGAGGGAGAAGCAGACTCCCTGCCGAGCAGGGAGCCCGATGCGGGACTCGATCCCGGGACTCCAGGATCATGACCTGAACCAAAGGCAGTCGCTTAACCAACTGAGCCACCCAGGCGCCCCCTCTTTTAATCCTTTTTATTTCCATTGAAGTGTAGTATTTTCCCACTTTGGCTTCTGAATTTACTAATTTGAGTCTTCTTTTTTGTTTTTTTCTTAGTCCAACTAGCTAAAGGTTTGCCAGTTTTGTTGATGTTTTCAAAGAACGAACTTTTGCTTTCATTCACTTTTAAAATTGTTTTTCTGTTCTTTTATTTCATTTATCTTTGCTCTAATCTTTATTTTTTCCTTCCTTCAGCTGGCCTTAGGTTTGGTTTATTCTTCTTTTTCTAGTTCCATGGTTGTGAAGTTAGGTCATCGATTTGAGATCTTTCCTCTTTTTTAATATAAGCATTTATAGCTTTAAATTTCCCCCTTAGCACCCACTTATGTTGCACCTCACAAGTTTTTTACCATTTGTCTCTAAGTATCTTTTAATTCCCTTTGTGATTTCTTTGTAATCCATTGGTTGTTTAAAAGTGTTGTTGAATTTCCACAGTTCTGTGAATTTTCTGTTATTGATTTCTATCTTTATCTCATTGTGGTTGGAGTAGATACTTTGTATGATGATCTGTTGGGGCTTAATTTGTAACATAAGGTCTGTCCTGGGAAATGTCCCATTGCGCTTGGGAAGAATGTGTATGCTGTTTTGGGGTGGAATGTTCTGCATGTCTGTTAGATCTAGTTGGCTTATTTTGCCAAGTTTTCTCTTTACTTACTTCTGTCTGGTTGTTCTAGCCATAATTGTGAGTGGAATATTAAGGTCTCTATTACTGTTGAGCTGTTTCTCCCTTAAATTCTATCAGTTTTTGCTTCGTCTATTTTTACAGATTTTCATTAGATGCAAGTTGTTTATAAGCATATCTTCCTGCCTTATTGAACGTTTAATGAACATATAATGTCTCTTATAACCTTTTTTGGTTTAACATTTAATTTTTCTGGTATTAGTATAGCCTCAGCTGCTCATTTCTGCTTACTATTCCCATGGAATATCTCTTCCTGTGCTTTTACTTGCAACCTCTTGGTGTCTTTGGATCTAAAGTGAGTCTCAGCATGTAGACAGTATACAGTTGGATCATGTATTTTTATCCATTGTGCCAATCTCTGTCTTCTGATTGTTGAGTTTAATCCATTGATATTTGAAGTAATTACTGAAAAGAAGGGACTTAACTTCTGTCTTTGTTCAATTTTTTATGTTCCTTATATATATATATATATTTTTTTTTTGTCTCTCATTTCCTACATTACTGTCTTCTATTGTGTTTAGTTGGGGTTTTTGTAGGGAAATGTTTAAATTTCTCATTTCCTTTTGTGCATATTCTATAGCTGTTTTCTTTGTGGTTACCATGGGAATTACATTCAACATTCTAAAGATATAACACTCTAATTTGAATTTATACCAACTTAAGTTGAATAACATACAAAGGCTGTGCTCCTTTATAGCTCTATCCCCACCCCTTTTGTTTGCTGATGTCACACAATTACATCTTTATACGTTCTGTGCCTAAAAATGTAAACAAATACTTCTTTTAAATGCACCAGCCTCTTAATGTAGAAAACAAGATTTGGAGTTACAAACCAAAATTACAACAATACTCGGTTTTATGTATTAGTCTCTTAAGTCATGTAGAGAACAAAAAGTGCAGTTACAGGGCGCCTGGGTGGCTCAGTTGGTTAAGCGTCTGCCTTCAGCTCAGGTCATGATCCCAGGGTCCTGGGATCGAGTCCCGCATCAGGCTCCCTGCTCTGCGGGGAGCCTGCTTCTCCCTCTCCCACTCCCCCTGCTTGTGTTCCCTCTCTCGCTGTGTCTCTCTCTGTCAAATAAATAAATAAAATCTTTAAAAAAAAAAAAAAAGTGCAGTTACAAACCATTGTTACAATAATATTTGCTTTTATAATTGCCTGTATACATCACCGTTCTTGAGATCTTTATTTCCCCATGTAGTTTTGAGTTACTGTATCCTCTCCTTTCACCTGCAGGACTCCCTTGAACAGTTCTTGCAGGAAAGGTCTGGTGGACACATACTCTCTAAGCTTTTGTTTTTCTGGGAATGTCTTGATTTTACCCATATTTTTGAAGGACAGTTTTGCTGGATATGGGATTCTTGGCTGACATGGATGTTTGTTTGTTTGTTTTTGAGCACTTTGAATATATCAGCACACTGCCTTCTAGTCTCCAGTATTTCTAATGAAAAATCTGCATATAACCTTATTGGGGATCCCTTGTATGTGATGGTTTGCTTCTTTCATACTGCTTTCAAGATTCTGTTTTTGTCTTTGTCTTTTTTTTTTTTTAAGGATTTATTTATTTAATTTTTAAAAATTTTATTTTATTATGTTATGTTAGTCACCATACAATACATCATTAGTTTTTGAGGTAGTGATCCACGATTTCATTGTTTTCATATAACACCCAGTGCTCCATGCAGTACGTGCCCTCCTTAATACCCATCACCGGGCTCACCCATCCCGCCACTCCCCTCCCCTCTAAAACCCTCAGTTTGTTTCTCAGAGTCCATAATCTCTCATGGTTCGTCTCCCCCTCCGATTCCCCCTGCCCTTTATTTTTCCCTTCCTTCTCCTAATGTCCTCCATGCTATTCCTTACATTCCACAAATGGGTGAAACCATATGATAATTGACTTTCTCTGCTTGACCTTTTTCACTTAGCATAATCTCCTCTAGTCCCATCCATGTTGATGTAAAAGTTGGGTATTCATCCTTTCTGATGGCTGAGTAATATTCCATTGTATATATGGACCACGTCTTCTTTATCCATTCATCTGTTGATGGGCTCGGCTCTTTCCACAGTTTGGCTATTGCAGACTTTGCTGCTGTGAACATTGGGGTGCATATGGCCCTTCTTTTCACTACATCTGTGTCTTTGGGGTAAATACCCAGTGGTGCAATTGCTGGGTCATAGGGTAGCTAATGTGAAACAGGAATCCATCAAAATCCTAGAGGAGAACATAGGCAGTAACCTCTTTGCCATTGGCCACACAACTTCTTTCAAGATACATCTCCAAAGACGAGTGAAACAGAAGCAAAAATGAACTATTGGGACTTCATCAAGATAAAAAGCTTCTGCACAGCAAAGGAAACAGTCAACAAAACAAAGAGGCAGCCCACGGAATGGGAGAAGATATTTGCAAATGACACTACAGACAAAGCGCTGATTTCCAGGATCTATAAAGAACTTCTCAAACTCGACACCCAAAAAACAAATAAGTCAAAAAATGGGCAATAGACATGAACAGACACTTCTCTGAAGAAGACATACACATGGCTAACAGACACATGAAAAAATGTTCATCATCATTAGCCATCAGGGAAATTTAAATCAAATCCACATTAAGATACCACCTTACACCAGTTAGAATGGCAAAAATTGACAAGGCAAGAAACAGCAAATGTTGGAGAGGTTGTGGAGAAAGGGGAACCCTCTTACACTGTTGGTGGGAATGCAAGTTGGTACAACCACTTTGGAAAACAGTGTGGAGGTGCCTCAAAAAATTAAAAATAGAGCTACCCTATTTATTTATTTTCGAGAAAGAGATAGAGAACATGTGATGGGGAGGGACAGAGGGAGAAAGAGAGAATCTCAAGCAGACTCCGCGCCGATCGTGGAGTCCAGTGTGGGGGTCAGTCTCACAACCCTGAGGTCATGACCTAAGTCGAAACAAAAGTCAGACGCCTAATGACTGAACCACCTTGGGAGTCCTTGTCTTTGTTATATATTATAATGTGTCTCTATGTGGGTCTCTTTGAGTTCATCTTCCTTGGATTTGCTTGAGCTTCTTCACTGTTTACATGCATGTGTTTCATCAGATTTGGGGTGTTTTCATCCATTACTTCTTCACATATTCTCTCTGCCCTTTTCACTCTGTCTTCCACTTCTGGGACTCCCACAATACATATATTGGTTTGTACCTTGGTGTCCTGCACTCCCTCAGACCCTTTTAATTTTCCTCCACCTGTTTTCATTCTGTTTCCCAGACTTGGTCATTTCCATTGTTCTGTGTTCAGGTTTGCTGATTCTTCTGCGTGGTTAGATCTGCCTTGAATCTCTTTAGGGAAATTTTCATTTCAGTCATCGTACTTTTCAGCTCTTGACTTTCTTCTGGTTTCTGTTTAGGTTTTCTGTCTTCATATTTACGTTTCGTTCACACATTGTTTTCTTGGCATTCTTCACATCTTCATTTCTTTAAACATCCTTAATAACTTCCTTTTAAAGTCTTTGTCTAGTATATCTAACATCAGGTCTTTTTCAGGGGTTATTTCTGTTGATTTACAATTTTCCTTTAAATGGGCCATACTGGGCGCCTGGGTGGCCCAGTTGGTTAAGCGACTGCCTTCGGCTCAGGTCATGATCCCAGAGTCCCTGGATCGAGTCCCACATCTGGCTCCCTGCTCAGCAGGGAGTCTGCTTCTCCCTCTGACCCTCTCTCCTCTCATGCTGTCTCTCACTCTCTCTCTCAAATAAATAAATAAAATCTTTAAAATAAATAAATAAATGGACCATACTTTTTTTTTTTTTTAATGCCTTGTTATTGTTGAACACTTTTTTTTTTTAAGTATAATGATGTAACTCTAGAAGTCCATTCTCACCCTTCTTCCGGGCTTGCGGGGGTTTTAGTCATTATATTTATTTATTGATTTACTTATTTTTTATTATTATAGACTGTCTCTGTGCTGGGTTATCAGTCTGAGATGTACATTTAATGTCTTTTCAGGTCTTTTCTGAGCTTTTTCTTGGGCACCCACAGTCACTTTGTGTTTTTTTCCATATATGCAGTTGTTTTAGAATGTTCTAGTGTTTAATGTCTGGCTCCCAGAAGGGGGACAGGGGAACCCTCGCCCTTCCAATGCCCTTGGAGTCACTGGAGCTGGAGGGCTGACAGCAACGGCCGCCAGGCTCTGTTTCTGCACCTGTGTGATCAGAAGCAGTCGGCGGTGGTCAGAACTTAGACCCCTGCTCTTTGGAGGACGGGTGCTTCTTGCCCACCTGGCGTCTGCAGGCTGCCCCAGAAGCACGTGCACGGCTGCCTGCCGCACGGCTGGGTAGCTGCTCTGTGCTGGGAGCTAGAAGAGACCCAAACTGACTACTTCTCCTGGACAGCTGCAAGCCTTCAGCCGACTCTGCAGTCCCCAGATAGTCCCATCAGACAGATTCTGCCGTGTGGTCGTTGCCCGGTGGGGAGAGATTCCTGGTGCTCCCTGCTCTGCCCTCTTCCCAGGAGCCTCCGTCTAAATTCCCTTGTTTTTCACCTTTATTCTGCATTGCCATTTCACTGCTCATTCACTGAATCCAGCTTGTACACTTGTTTTTATCACTGCAGATATCTGAAGTAAAAAAAAGTTGCTAACTTGCCATTTTTCCCCTTCTCTATGAACAGGAAGACTGCGACCCACCCATTCATGAGAGTCTCAGCATAGAAAATACGCTGTGGGCGAGCACCATTGTTGCCTCAGGTACGAAACAAGTTCTCTTGTTAGCGTCAGCTCTCACGTTTGGTGGTGCTTTGTGTACTGGAGTGACTCTGTGCGGTATCTCTGAAAATCCCGCCTTGTACCACCCAGGGACCTTACTGATCATACCCTGTAGTTGGCAGGTGTGGGGCAGGACCTGAGGGGCTGAGTCCTGGGCAAGCGCTGGCTGTGGGCTGTGCGCTGCAAGGAGCAAGGCCTCCATGGAGCAGGGCAGGGGCATTTCGCGGGTTCTGATACCTCTTCTCGGCAAACTTGTCAGTGTCCCTTACTGGGAGGTGGCCTAGCACAACTGGGGAAGGAAGTGGTGGTACTTGGGGGATCTTCCCACTCCTCAGTCACCCAGTACAATCTGGAAGAGATCACTGTGGTGGGTTTGTCTGTCAGGGAGAAAAGTATTAGATGAGATGGGGGGCCTGGGGAGGTATTTCATGTTGGGCCTTTGGGGACCAGAGTAAAGCGTCTTAATTTTCTTCTGAGTGAAATTGGAGGATGTTGGAGTATTTCTAGTGGCTGAACAGGGAGGTCACCTAAATATACATTTTGGGAAGTAAATTTCTCTGGGAGGTATTGAAATCTAAATGATGGTCAGCTTTTCAGAAAGTAGTTGACTTGCTAATGGTAACCAGGAGTGAATCTTAGCAGCAGGGAGCATGAAGGATGCTGGTGGGGGTAGGAAGGCTAGGGGATGTTCAGAGTAGGGCTGTGTGGCCCAACGCCCACAGAGCCTGGTTGCTCTTTGGTGGTTTTCTAAGAATCCCTCTGCAGAGACCAGGCGCTGTTGAATGCACTGTCCTCGGGAGCTCATGGGCAAGGACGACTTTAATAAAGTGAGGCGGGTACTTTACGCTCTGCTGAGTACCACAGGGAAGTATAGGGTGCCCCCAAAACAAAGAAGCCAAAATCCTTACCTGATCAGAGTTTGAGGGAGGAGCAAACAGGTGCATGAGGTAAAGGGGTGGAAAGGTGTGGGGAGGATTCGTGAGCACGCCAGCAGCTGTGTGAGGGTCTCTTGAGCTGTAGGCTGAAGAGGATGGCGCCGGGGCCTGGTGCCCGGTGCTCGGGGAAAGGCAGGGCAGTTCTGTGCGTGTGCCATGGGGGCCTGTGTGCACAGCAGCGTGTAGACCAGGCTCCTGTAGGGGTCCTTGTGTGCACCTTTTAGGGAATAGAGGAGGAGAGGGGACTTGTTTTCTATGTTTAATAAAAAGCTTGATGGCAAATAGGACAATTTTAATAGAAATTGAGGTCTTTCATGATTTTTGTACTGATGATTTTTTCAATTTCTCAAACTAAAGAGAAAGAGAAGTAAGGATAGCACACCAAGGGGGGGGGTGCGGGAGCAGGCCAGGTCTCGGGCTACGTAGACCCCAGGAAGGGGAGACTGGCTGTGCCCGTGGGGTCACTGGAGAGGGCACTGCGGCCAGGAGAAGTCTCAGAGTCTTGTGCTTGTGCTTCCTCCACGCTGCCGAGCTCTGCTGACCTTGCTGACAGCTGCGCCCCGGCTCAGCGTGGTGCTGCGCAGCCTCATGGCACCGGCCTGCGTTGTTCGCACAGTCACGCAGCCAGGCTGTCCCAGGGTCGGGATTTGAATCCATCCTCGACGGCTGTCGCCCTTCAGCCTTTAGCGTTTAATAGTTGATAGGAAAATATTTAAAACATAACCACATATAAGCTTGATACTTGGTCACAGATTTCACATTCTCCATGTCTAGAGCTGTATTCTGTTTTGTTTCCATCATATGGAAGATGCTTTTTAAAAAAAAATACATTTGATCTTTTGTTCCCTGTGTATGAGAATGTTGCTACTGATCCTAGTGCTATCGATCTGTGGCCTTTGTCCTCACAGAGGCAGAAGCCCCCGAGCGGAAGGCCTCTGTGATGCCCCCGATAACTCCCCGTACATACTTTTCCTCTCCGGTCCTCTACTCTCCAGGTGACCTTGGTACATGGTAGCTCCTAGTTGCATACGCGGGCAGAACAGACACAAATCTAGGTGTCACATGTGCTTGCCACGTTGATGACTGTTTCTCATTTCTCTGATGAGTCGAATTCAGTTCACCCGGGCTTTTTATCTTCCAAGAAAGTATTTATATACTCAAAAACCATCCGTTCAAAAAAACTTAGGGAAGACACCTCTAATTTTAGTTTGTGTTTGGACATTTTAAAAATGCAAGCTCTTTTCATTAATTTTAAATATTTTAACACACACTTTATTTAAAAACCTTAATAATGTGAGCAATTACTAGACTCTATATATTATCAAACTGCTGTATCCTGAGCAATGTTTGAAAGACCTTGGGTTTCCAGGAGTAATTTAAGGGCTCATATCTTCTTTATACTTGATTATAAGTTGAGAAAGAAAGAACAGAATTTTTTTAAATCTTATTTTTTAAATATGTGTCCACTGAATTCAGGTTGCCTCCTAGGTGAAGTGAACTTGGGCCTTCCTCCCTCATCCTGGGGTTCTGAGTGCATGGGAATGAGGGCTCACGTTAACACCACAGAGGATCCGAGGGCCAAGGGTCCCTGAAAAGGGACAAACACAACTGCCTGTGGTGCCCTCCATCTTCTTCCCCTTGTCGGTCAGTGAACGTCATTCCCAGAGCAGAGTCAGTGTCCGAGAGAGCTGCCACGTTGCAACTGATAAGTGGACAAGAGAGTGTTCTGATCTTAAACTGCCAAGAGCCTGGAAGCAGAGATGTGCCCCAGAGCAGGGCTGCTGGGCGTGTGTGGCCACGGCGGTGACCCCCCCCCCCCAGAGCAGGGCTGCTGGGCGTGTGTGCCGATGGCGGTCCAGGGTGACCTCTCCCTCTAGAGGGGGGCCTGTGCGTAGACAGGGGTCCAGGGCTGGTACTGATTGTGTTAAATACAGAAAATGAGAGTAAACACTTGGACACTTTTATAGCAGTTTGATGATTTATGTTGAAAAAATTGGGACATATATATTCTTTTTGGTTTTTGTGTGGTTTCATTTCTCTTGGTAATTTTTGGCATGATACTTTATGAGACTAGTCCTCGTGCCAGATCGGAAACTTAAAATCACACTGTCCCTTTAGTGGGCATGGTGTGTGAGGCTCCAGCGGCAGAACGGTTGCCCGACGGGCCTCGGGAAAGCAGGAGAAGCTGCCCCACTGCAGTCCCCTGAGGGACGCGACCCGCGAGCTGTGGTGCAGGAGGGCAGTGGGGGCCGCGGAGGACACAGCAGCGCTGCACCCTGCTGCTGCTTGCACCTCGGGTCTCAGGGCTGGGCAGTCCTGGCTGCTGGGAAATGGGTGCAGCCGCCCTGCCATCCCTGGACGCATGGCATGCTCGCTGGGCGGGACCCAGACCTGGTGCAGGTCGCAGTGTCTGCCTGTGTCCCTGGCTCGGTCTCTCCGTGTTGCTTTCCTGAGGCAAATCCGTAGTCTTTGCTGGCCGTCTTTGCGCTCCCCATCTGTTGCAGGCACACGAAAACTCTGCAGTGGGTGGGCCGCCCATGCTCGGGGTTTTGTTGAGACTGGCACGAGGAAAGCAGTTCTGCACGGGAGCCAGCAGGTGCCTAAGTGACAGGAAATACTTCGGTTGGTTGAGCGTTCTTGAGGTCTGTCTGTGTGTCTGTCTGTCTCTGACACGTTCTCTCTGTCAGACTTTCTGATGAATGTGCTCTGTTGTGTTCCCTCTCAGGTCTTGTTTCCAAAATGAACAGGGTAACCCCTTTGCCATATGTATATATATGATATGTGTATATATAGGTAGATTTGTCATACATACAGGGTTTGGTCAGTGGTTCAGCCTGTACTAGTCCGTAAGGAGGTGCCCTTTGTCAAAAAGAATGGAGAATACTGCAAATACTCCATACTGACTTCACTAATTTTAGTAGTTAAAAAGCATGACAGACTCGGAAAAAAATGCATTATTCTAATTCCTTTTTAGTGAGAATGGGATGAGATAATACACAGGAGAGCCTTCACCAGACTTCAGTAGATTATACAAGGAAAACCACGGGAGGAATTCTGTTAAATACTCTTTACGCACAGTATATTTAACCTGCAATACTGATTATATATGCTATCTATGTGTATCTGAATGCATTACGTTTTCTTAGTCTTGTCATTTCTCAGATTGCATTTTGGATACTTGTAACTGCAATACCAGCCTAGAATCAACATTACTAATAGTTTGTCCGGATTTTAGGACAGTGTTTTCTAGCCTGATTAATTTTTAAGTCTTTTCTGAGACTCTTTGTTCTGCTAATATTAAAAATAATTTTGCAGTTTGTCTTCTGTTTTTGTACTTTTTTAACATTAGTGAGCTTATTTCACATGAGACACTCCTGTATTTTGTTTAAGTTTAATTGGCAAAATAGGAAGAAACTACTGACGCAGTCAGATTGAATGTACTGTTTGACTGACACAAGAGCTGTGTGTGTTTGGGGTGGGGTCCTCTACGGCACCGGGTCATTACGTAGTCCGTGCTTTCCTGAGCGCTAAGTGCAGACCTGCCATCTGCAGCTCTGCTGGGCACTGCCCTACAAAGGTCGCATCTGTGCAGTTTGGGCTGCCCTCTGTGCTGGAGGGGCTGCTCTGCTTTCAGGGGGCTCAGGAAATTCAACCGCACAGCTCTGCAAGCGGCTCACAATTAAAACGGGGGGAAGAAAGGAAGTGCTTATTTTGAAAGAAATGTGTGTAACCTCTGCAGATGTGACCGCTGAGCAGCCCTCTAGCACCTCCCTGTCTTCCTGACCATTCCATGGAGGAAACCGTTCATTATCTAATGCGTATGATTTGCAGCTATCAGTTCATATAAATCCAAGAGATCGCTAGGATCACATTTATTCCATGGGTCCTGACTTACGACGCACTAAATTTCACACATTACATTAATGTGACATCAAAGAGTTTTTGTATAATTATTATAGTGAATTCTGCAGTGGTGTTGGTCTCAGTATTTGTGGACGTGATTTTCTTTCTTTAATCATTTCTCATCAGAATTTACAAAAGCTGGGAATATAAATTATGCATAGCTGCAGTTTAGAAACAGACTTCTGTGGTTTTTAATTTAACATCACAGAGGTGAGTGCCTCTGAGCCTTTGTAATCCAAGGGTTGTTCTAGGGGTGTTTTAGTATTCTTTTGCCTTAAGTTTGATAGACATACACACTTAGAAAACCAAACTTTTAGGAGACATGAGTAAAAAAAGGCTAATAACATCTAAATCCAACATCGAATGTTACTCATGTAATTGTCTCTTACTGTTTTAATTGTGTATGTGCTCAGATGTCAGCAGAGCCTCTTACGCCTCGTAGTACCCGAGTGTCTCGCTCAGGGAAAGTGGTTCAGCTGGTGCGGTCGTGGTGTGAAGGTCCCATGATGCATCTGACCACTTGAGAACACAGCCTCTCTCCACTTAGCTGTGGTGTTTGCACACGTGAACCGACGAGCGATGTCACCCTTTCTCTTGACAGTGAAAAGGCTATCAGTACATTTTCTAATGTTGTATGGAGGTAAATTTGTATAGCTTAAGAAATAAGTTGAGTTCCTCAAAGTTTATTTTGAAAGTTGACATTAGGCTTTCTTGACCTAGGCAATCAAATGTGCTGTTAGATAAATTTATATAAAATTAAGTAGTGAATAATATTTTCCATCAAGACAATTGATTAGAAAGTGTTCTCTCTGTGCTTACCCTTTGAGGCATCTCTGTAAGGACCACTTTCGTGTTTTTGCAGGTACGGTAATAGGTGTTGTCATTTATACTGGAAAAGAGACTCGAAGTGTAATGAACACATCCAATCCAAAAAATAAGGTAGGCTAGATTAAGGAGCAGCTGCTTTAATGACTTGATTTTCCCTTTCAGTGAGAAAGTACATGCAGTCCTGAAGAGCTTGTTCATTTTAGCTTAATATAAATAACCTAAAAACAGACTTTCAAAAATGTTGGTGTTTTCGGATGTGAATTCTCCGTATTTATGTAACAGCATGCTCATACTGAAGAACTTCCAAAAGTATCTTTTCTTGGTTAATCAAAGTTTCTGTGTCTCTTAAGTTTTCTTTGTTGGATATACAATTTGCCCATAAATTGATGGTTAGTTGTGGTCTCTTCTTTTCAGTTTATTTTATGGTTTGCATTCTTTTTTTTATGTTGATGGCTCATTTTTAAAATAGAATCTACATTAATATGTTACAGTATTTGATAGTGCGACATTGTTGAACTCATTTAAGTTACTTTCATTTCAAATAAGCATGTTGAAAAGACGTTTTAGTTTTAAAGACTGCTTGATTATATTCCTAACTTGATCATATTTCTGTTGTACTCCTGAAATTGCTGTTTAGGTAGGCAGCGTGTGTATGCGAGTTACATAGGGACAAAAAAAGTTAGTTTGAATTCTCGCTTGCTGTTGTTTGGTTAATACATTTTGTATGGTCAAGTCACAGAATGTGCTGATGTCCACTTTATGAGAAGCTCTTTTTAACTGTGCATTTTACTCCTTTTTATTTGAAATATAATCTGAGGTGTGTCTGAGTAGAACAAAAAAAGCACTCTCATGGATTCGCACCTTGCTTTGTGAGTAACTAATAGAAAAGGTTGTCTTCTGTAGGAAGTTTTATTGCAAAGCAATAGAAATGAAATAATTCTTTGAAAAGATATTTTTAAGGACAAGATATATTCCATTTTTTCAGCTAAATACTATTTTAAAAAATAATTAACCCTGCCAACATTAGGAAAGCGTCCCTTACCCTTTGAATGTCCGTGCCCATTTGCAGTGCTTCCGAGTGGTTCTGACACGTTTGCTGGCTGGCGAGTGTCCCTGCCCCCGCCAGGCCACACGGGTCATCCCAGGGAGCTCGATGAAGTAGTGTTCCATTAGGACTCCAAATGTCTGTGTGTGACACATTCGTATTAGTTTAAACTCTGATTGTGGTAACATGGAAAATTATCCCTGTTGATGTTTATTACAAACCTTGCGCTCATTTGAGGAAATTGAATATACCTCAAGTCATTATTTTTTCAGTAGAGTTAAACCTATTTAAAAATAAATTATTAAACAAATTATTGACAGAATTACATGCATATTTGTGTATGTTTTCTGTGAAGTATAGCGATATTTTTTTTTCTTTAGTAAGCAAAACTAGAATGTTCTACCTATGCATATACGAGTTCTAGGGTATGTTTTGTTTCTTAATCATTTCTAATCATTTTACTTTTAGGATGACTTTGAGGGTCAGTTTTATTTTAAATAGTAAGCTTTAAAATCTGAGAAGTTATCCTGTCATGTAGCACAACTCCTGTTTCCTCCCAGCTTACTCTTCGGGGTGGCTTCTTTTCTGTTCCCTCCCGTTGTCTGTCCGCACCTCACTGCTCTGCAGACACCTTTGGTTTGGGCTCCCATGCTCTTCCCCTTGGGCGTGGACACAGAGGCAGTTGGGTGACCTTTCCCAGGTGTATACCGGAGGTGAAGAACTCTGGCCTGGGGCTTTGCTGCCCGGTCAGAGTCTGGGCATTGCCACTAGCCAGCTCTGTGACCCTGGGCAAATGGCTGAATTCTGTGTCTTACTGCTCAGTACACGTTACCCACCGTTACTGTCCTCCTGTACAGTGAAGTGTGCATTGTGAACGAGTGCCCAGAAATACTGAGGGTACACCTAGCTGTGCGGGCACCCCGCCGCACGCTGTCCCGCCGGGTGGCCTGGAGACCTGCTCCATGCCCATATCAGCAGTCCTCCTTCCGCTCCCCCTCCTTTAAAACAAAATAAAACTTCTAAATGTCCTTGGTGGTAACACAGCATACCTATGACTGGAAGGGTATCTTTGACTTTCTGCAGAACTGGATTCAGAACCCTGCTGTGCCGCCCGTCAGCCTCACAGGTGGAGCAGACATGCTCCTCCGTGGCTGGCACCTTCCTGGTGCTCCATCAGCCCCAGGCGGAAGTCTCTGTGCCTGTGATAGCTGAGGCCCAGGCAGAGCGCCGACACGTGGCAGGTGCTGTTCGGAGCACTTGGTACGTGACGTCGTGAATCTGCACGACCACCCTCGCAGGAAGTGGTGGCATCTGGCTTTGGAGCGGGGACGTGGTGGTGCAGGAGGCTGTGGTGTCAGCGTGGAGCTTCTCCGTGAAAGCACTGCGGGTCAGAGGGTGCCCGCTTGAGAGGAGGCGTTTTTGTAAATTAAGGAATGCTCCTAGGAGAAGAATAAAATCTCTAAATTTGCATACGTTATTAAATATTCCTAAGTGTCAAATGCCAGATTTATAAGAAAAAAATTCAGGAAACATAAGCATGCTACAGGGGGCAAGAAGTAACAGATGTCATTTATCTAGGGGAAGTACTGATACATGTTGAATGAAAAGATTATGTGATACTCAGATCCCTAAAGAGAGAAAGGAAGACATCCTGTAAAGACGACCTCTCCGTGTTCTTGCAGTGGCTTACTAAACCAGCCAACATTTGGACTTCATGGAAGGCCACCCGAAACACAAAGGAAACATCTCAGAGGACAGTCAGACCATTTCCCTGAGCGTCTCTTCTTGAGGGGGAAGCGCGCTGTTGCTCACGCTCCGTTCTGCGTGTGTGTAGGGCGGTGACAGACATGGTGCTCCAGTGAGATTTTGCGGTGGTGCTCACGACAGCAGAGTAATTGGGGCTGGGAATACGTCCTTATGAAAGAGTCCTGTCTCTGAGTCATGCTGCGCCACGCACGGCCTGGAAAACCGCAGTGGCTCACTGCAGCAAAGACTGCTTTCCTCTTCAGTACGGGTCTGACACGTTGGCAGGTGCTCTGCTCCTCACGGTCCCTCGGGGAGCCCTCCAGGACCACTGGGTACGAGGACACAGACGGGGCGGGTTACATACCGAGTGGCTCAGCTCACCTTTCCTTGGCCAGAGCAAGGAATGGCCTCACAGAAGGTGAGTGGGCCAGGGGGGTAAGGCCGACCCCCAGTGCAGAAGGAGGGAAAGGGGGGATATTTAATGACTTAAGACCACTGGCTACCCCAACGTGGTCATAGATGAGAGCTCCCAGGCCTTTTATGTACAGTAAGAGCCAGAACGAGACAGGAACCTCGTCGAACCTCATAGTGCTGGCAGCAAAGGGCTGAAGCGGCGGAAGAGGGGCCAGGAAGGAAGGCTGAAGGAGGAAGGCACTTGTAGTGCTGGGTGGAGGTCCGCAGCCTGCTGGCGCTTTGGAGGTCGTTGGGGAGAAAAATGAAAAGAGATGAGTGGATTTAGCAACAGGAGAATCATTGTCTTTGATTTGTTCCAGGGGAGTCAGATGCAAAGGGAGATGGAAGGTCGGGGATGAGGGGAAGGACAGTGGGGCCGAGGGTTGGGAGGGAGCCCGAAGCATCAGGACAGCAGCAGGGATGAGGGCAGAGGATTTTATTGATTTTGTTTGTTTCTGGTGAGAAAATTATAAAATTATTCATGCTTTTCATAAAAGAAGAGAGGGCCCTAGTTTATAAAGGAGAAGCTGCAGTCTGTGGAAGAATGAGTTCCACGGTCATCCCGCAGTCACTTCAGATCACCGGGGTGACCGGGGGAAGAGCTGCTGTGTGCAGTAGGGCGTGGCTCCATGGCTCTGGACACACGTGGACGGTCCTCAGTCCGTCAGCCGATGTGTCCCGCTCTCGCTCCGTAGTGCGTTTATTCCCTGCCTTCCCATAGCGTGTGGAGGAGGGACATGCTCACTTGGGAAACATCTGTGAGCTTCTGGGATGGAGGCACTGCGGGAAGAGAGCAGTGCTGACTGGTGGGGGAGAAGCCAGTGATAACAGTCATTCAGGTGGGGAGAGGGATGCACAGCATGGCCGGAGTTGGAGAGGATTCGCCGAACAATTCAGCCTCATCAGTTCTTGAGCGATGGAAGGACCCAACAGCTGCTGGGATTCTTAAGTTTGTAATGGAGCCAGTAAGGAGCATGTGGCTTTCTCAGGCCGATGCGAAGAGCCTCAGAGCAGAAGCAGAGGCATGGGCCGAGAAATGGCTGGTCCAGAGTGAGAGGTGATGGGGCAGGCGAGTCGGGGAACTTCCACGGTCGCAGGTGCACACAGGTGGCGGTACTCGACATCACGGCCCGCTCGTAGGGCCCCTGTCCCCCTTGGTGGAGTCTCTTGCACAGAGTCCTGTCTCCGCCTGGGAAAAGCACCAGCCGTCCCCACGGGTCGGGATGTGAGCGTGACTTCCCCGTGGAGGCCAGAGGTGCTCCTGCACCCTCATCTGCACCTTTCAGAATACCCTCCCAGAGCTGAGTAGAGGGATGTTTGCCATTTAACCAGTTTTGCTGGTTGCTTCATAAAACCTGTTCTTAAACTTGTCATTCTGCCCATCTCATTTCCCAAGCCTTAATTTGGGCATTTCTCCTTTTGTCTTCATTTTGTCTGTTTTATTCTTCTCTAGCTGCTTATCAGAAAGAAAACGTCCAACAGAAAAGTGAGGAGAAAAATATGATCACTTGCCTCATCTTCTGCTGTGGCCACGGATGCCTACCCTCTACCCCAGGCATGCATTTTAAAAAACGGAGATGAAGGCGGTTTCTCTAGCTGCTGCCTCAGCCACCTGTCTCACTCTGCGGCACCTCTCTGTCCCCACGGCCTTGTCTCATGGCCCAGCTGAGTGGCCCCAGGCTGGCGAAATCAGCGTTACCTCTGCCTGCATGGAGACTGCCCTGGGGTGTCTCTCCTAGACCTCCTGAATTGGAAACTGGGGGTGCAGCCAGCCTTGAGGGCTGGGACCCGCACTGATAACCGAGAGCCACCGCCTCCTTAGTGGCCAGGACAGTGTGAGATGTAAAGAGAATTCGTGGGCGGGTTAACTAAGCTGCAACCAGATTCATCACTGACAGGTGTCCCATGTTAATTCACCCTTTCAGAGTGGTCCTTGGAATCTGAGTTGATCATTTTATAGAATCAGAATATACAGCTTTAAGCTTATTACAAGGGTTTATCAGAATACTCTTTAAAATGTAGCACAAATTTTATCCAGTTGTGTCGATTAATACCAAATTCTACGATGTTGTTCGATGGAGGAGAGTTCTGAGATAGAGACCAGTTCTCGAGGCTCTTTTTCAGGACGAAAATGCGTGCCTCCGGGGCTCCAGCAGGCACAAGGCAGGGACATGGGGTCTACCCAGTCTGAAACTTATCTTAAAACTTCGAACAAACCAAAAGTTTTTATTACTAAGCAGTTACTTTTATAATAATATTTGGTGAAAGTTTAAATTATAAGGAATACAACTTGAGCAATGGACTGTTTTATAAAACCTAGCTGGAGATATATTTAATAAGATGATACTTGATTACATTTAAGAGGGAAAATTCTTACAGGAGGTTAAGAAAAATCAATTGTGACAGGCTGCCATTTTCATGCCATTCATAATAATAAGTTGCTCCGAGCAAGAGCATCAGGGATGAAATGGTAATACAGATTGCTTCAGGCAGTTATTGTAATCCCTTGGGCATATTGATTTGTGTTTCTAATAAAAAGATGCTTTCAGATGTCTCACTGACAGACAGGTGATATGTGCCATTATGTGAATTAGAGCTACTTCTTGTTCTCTGAATTGTTGTAAAGGCATTTTCAGATAACAGAACAAAATAGAATCATCTATGCTGTACTTTGTAGGTTGAAATATCAAGGCTGTGTTGGAGAATAGCTTTCTTATTTTAAAAAGGACAGTTTATTAATATTTTAAAAGTTGTATTGACTTATATTAATATGTTACCATAGAATAACTTCCTTCTCCATTTTCTTGTGGTTTCTTGTGTGCAATCATAGCACCCCTTAATTTTTTTTTTTTTAAAGATTTTATTTATTTATTCATGAGAGACAGAGAGAGAGAGAGAGAGAGGCAGAGGGAGAAGCAGGCTCCCAAGGAGCAGGGAGCCCGATGCGGGACTCGATCCCAGGACGCTGGGATCATGACCTGAGCCGAAGGCAGACGCTTAACCATCTGAGCCACCCAGGCGCCCTAATTTTTCTAATAGTTGTCTTCTTGAGTAATAAAATATCTTTGGGTTTAAATACCTGTTTAGAAATGTGGTCGTGTGCCTCGTGCAAGTGCTGTGTGCTGTGGAATACAGCAACTGTAGATAACGCGACTTCAGCAATGCTGTGTCTGGATAACTGTTATTAGTATTAACAAATCATAGTGTTTGAAAGCCTCATCAGGAAAAGATCAACGAGAGAAACCAGCCTACGATCACGTGGTTCAGCAGCGTGCGGACGGGACCCAGGTGACCGCACACTTGCGTATTACAGCTGCTCACAGTGAAAAGTTGGGTTTCTTCATCAGCAGTGTGAATGCAAATAAACTTATAATTTCAGGAAAGCAATGAAGAGGCAAAATGCTAAGTGGTTAGAAAGCAGTCCTAATGATAACATCTGGGACATAATGCTCCATCAGAGTATGCAGCAAATATCTACACCAGAAAACCTGGATTTAGTCCCTAAGTTCCTTTTAAGTATGAATTTGATTATAAAGCAGGTGTTCTAAATAGGAACACGAGTGTATTTATTATTTAAATACTTCGTATCACTAAAAAGACTTAGTTTTACATAAAGTTCTGAATGAGGAGGGCTCACTAATCATTTGTCGAAAACTACTCGATAGTATTTTATCATTTCTGAGCCGTATAGTTAAATTCTTTATAACCAAAGTCTTAACAAAGAAGTACAGGGGTGCCTGGGTGGCGCAGTTGGTTCAGCGTCTAACTCTTGATTTTGGCTCAGGTTGTGATCTCAGAGTCCTGGGATCGAGCCCCGAGTCAGGTTCCACGCTCAGCAGGGAGTCTGCTTAGGATTCTCTCTCTCCTCCCTCAGCTCCCCCACCTCGTGCCCGCTCCCTCTCTCTCTAAATAAGTAAATAAATCTTAAAAAACGAAAGAAGCAAATATTTTCATAATTTGTTTTTTGAAATCCTTGTTTCCTTACTCTGAGCCTATAAAAACTGTTAGAAATTTGTGGAAGTTGTGATGCCTTGTTGATCACAATGTTTCCATCTTACTTTGTATGAGCTCACAAAACTGAGTACTTACCATCATCAGATTATCCTGAAGCCTTTTTTGGTGGAAGCCATTTTGGACAGGTGAGAAATGGGATCTGGAATATCTAGTAGAACCGAAAGTAAGGAGTAAGACCAGTTTTAAAACTTGGGACAGGAACTGAAGGAAGGTGGAGTGTGGGTGACGATGGTATGAGTGGAGACTGGGAAGGGGGGGGCAATGAGGTTTTCCTGTTGTTTTGAGATTCCCAGAGTCAGTGTCTTCTTCCCGAGAGGGCTCTGGTGGGTCTGAGTGGTACAGACCCGTGGTGCAGCGGTGCACACGGGGGCCTCCTCGGGGTGAGGAACAGGTTGTGTGCATGGTGTGGGTTCGGAAGCAGACTTTCCTGGGGGTAAATTCCAAGCCAGGCCAGCTAAGAAGGGGAGGCCACGTGGTCTCCTTACTGTGTCCTGGGAAGGCCTCCTGTGCAGCGCGTTCGGCCCCCACGGTGGCTCCTCCTCGGTAGAGAGAGAAGCTGGTCCTCGGTGGGGACATGGACTGGCCAGCACTCGGCAGGCCGTGCGGGGTGCTTGTCCTGGGGGCTGCGGTCTGGGTGGGTTGGGAGGCCCGCTGGGTCCTTGTGCAGGGCGCCTCCAGCTTGCTGCCCGGGCCCCGAGCTGGCCCCCGGAGAGTGGCCCCCGGAGAGCGGCCCCAGGCTGGCTGCCGTGACCGTGTCATGCCTCTGGCCCAGCGCCCAGCACGTGTGCTGGGTGATTAGATAGTTCTACTAAGGAGCTGGTCGTTTCTTTTCCCCTCCATAGTTAATTTTTTCTAAGCGACAGTTTTTTAAAAATATTGCTTGGAAACAAATCTTAAGACATCTGGTTTCAACTTAATTGTCTTCTCATACATCTGAAAATATATTCTGAATGCTACCGTTTTTTAAAAATTTGATTTGTCGTTGGAGTAGCAACTGTACCACAGTTTCTTTTTTGAAACTGCATTAACTAAAACATGTGTATGATAAATTTAACATGAAATTAAATGGCTTTCTTTTCTCCTATGTAATTAGCAGTGTCAGCTAATAATTAGCTTTTGTAAAACTTTAAAATATATCGTGTGTGTGTGTGTGTGTGTGTGAGCTTTCCCACTGTGATGAACTGTTGATCGCCTGGGATTTCTTTCTGAGGGCCAGTCATCCGCAGCAAGCATCTCTGAGGCTTCTTTTTAAATTGTGTAATACCATCAAAATCAAAACTTTTTTGAGGCCTTGAGTCAGAATGACACTTTTGAACACAGGACACAGAAACTTCTGTGGGATAAGTTACACATCAGACATTCCTTTTCTTTTTTTTTTTTTAGCTTCAGTGTAAATTGAAATCAGCATGCCAGGGTATTTCTTCGTAGTGTTTTCTAGAGGCAATAGGAAAAGTTTTGAGTGAGCCCAAAACATACTGGTTAGAGGTTAATTAGTTCCTTCCTCCATGAACAGAGCTTCCAGTGGCAAAGCTTTAGCAAAGAGTAGGTGAAATACTTACTGTTTGATGTTTTTAAATCCTGGTGGGAGGAGTGCTGCACCAGGCCAGGGGATTGGGGGGGGGGTGGCTCAGAAGGATGGAGGTCGTGAGGTCACGGGTGACAGGGATGCACAGGGCCTGCTGGGTGTTTCACGTATTGTAAACACCCCCATCCTAGTGATTGTGTGAGCTTGGTCCTGATGCAGGTTAGTTAATAACTGAGGCTGGGCTAGTTAGTGCAGTGGGCTGGCTGAGTGAGCTGTTTGGTTGGTTGATTTGAATTTCTGCTGAAATGAGGCCGAGGTTGAGGGGACCCTTCAGAAGAGCACTGTCTTGTGTTATTCTCATTCCTGAAGAAGGAGGGCACGCTGACAAATGACAGACAGACCCACAGTGACCCCGAGGTGCTGACGGTGCCGCCCAGGGGCTTCGTGTCACCCTGGGCACCTGTGTTAATTGGCTTTTTTACTCCATTAAAACTTCTAAATTCTTAAACAACCAAGACATTATTATAGACAGAACTATAACATTACTTTCTGATTATGAATCTTATTTTTTGAAGCACATCTAGTTCACAAAAATTTTTACTTTCAAAACAGAGAAGAATTGTTTGGAATGCAAAGTTTGTAAAAGTTTTCATCCTGATAATTTAGGGATTTAAAATGATCTATTTTATACAGATGCACAGCAGTGTGGGTATTACGTTGAAAATACAATTACTGCCTAAGCTGCGAATCACTGTTTCCGTGGTGGGCTCCTCTGGCAGGATACAGGGTCATAAAAACTCAGGTGATTTGAAGATGTCTGTGTGAGAGGGTGGCGCACCTGTGGGCTGGTGGCTGGAGCGCCTGGCTCTCATCGTCATCTTCCCTTGCACCTGCACCCTCCAGCCTCCCCATCCCCTCCCATGCGGCTGGCCTCCCCTATCGCCCCATGGTTACCAGCACCCGCTCACATCTGGGGCACCCCTCCGCCCATCAGGGTTTCCCATACTTCTGGGATGGCACCCCCGTCCAAGCACTGCTTCCCTCCCCCTCACCCGCACAGCTCAGACAGCTGCAATCCTGTTCTCTCGGCATCACACCCAGCCACACACATGCTTACAAAGTGCAGATTGGTTGAGGTTAGTTTCCTGCCCAAAGCCATCCCAGGGGTCCCCGTTTCTTTTTCTTTTTTCTTTTTATTAACATATAATGTATTATTTGTTTCAGAGGTACAGGTCTGTGATTCATCAGTCTTACACAGTTCACAGCGCTCACCATAGCACATACCCTCCCCAGGGTCCATCACCCACTTACCCATCCTCCCACCCCCCCCCCCCACCACTCCAGCAACCCTCAGTTTGTTTCCTGAGATTGAGTCCCTTATGGTTTGTCTCCCTCTCTGGTTTCGTCTTATTTCATTTTTCCCTCCCTTTCCCTATGGTCCTCTGTCTTGTTTTTCAAATTCCTCATATCGGTGAGATCATATGATAATTGTCTTTCTCTGATTGACTTATTTTGCTTAGCGTAATACCCTCTAGTTCCATCCACGTCATTGCAAATGGCAAGATTTCATTCCTTTTGATGGCTGCATAATATTCCATTGTGTATATATACCACATCTTCTTTATCCATTCATCTGTTGATGGACATCTTGGCTCTTTCCATAGTTTGGCTATTGTGAACATTGCTGCTGTAAACATTGGGGTGCATGTGCCCCTTCAGATCACTACATTTGTATTTTTGGGGTAAATACCCAGTCGTGTAATTGCTGGATTGTATGGTAGCTCTATTTTCAACCTTTTGAGGCACCTCCATGCTGTTTTCCAGAGTGGCTGCACCAGCTTGCATTCCCACCAGCAGTATAGGAGGGTTCCAGGGGTCCCCATTTCTTGCAGGACAAACACCGGCACCTCCGCTGTAGCCAGGAGGTCCAGACCTTTTGCAGGCGTTCCTTGTGGGCTACGCACCCCCCGCCCTCCACCTGCTTGGTGCTTAGCCCAGAGGCTCACCTCTGATTCTGTGCTCACCAAGCTTCAGTGGCCCCCGCTTGCTTAGCCTTGGGCAGCATCAGAGCTCCCTGCATTAACCCTGAGCTCTGAGGAGAGACGTAACGAGATCATTGTATGACTAGTCTGTCTGCCTCCTCCACTAACAGGTAAGCTGCTTTACCACAGAGATTGTTCATGTCTGTATTTCGGGTGCCCTGCCCGATGCACATGCTTAGGAAACTGGTTGAACAAAGGAGTAAACCTGGGGTAACTGATTGTTTACGTGTCTGCCTCTTCCACACATTTTAGACTTCCTGGAGGCAGAAGCTGTGTCTTGTTCTCTTGCTGCAGTCCAGGTTCCTCAGACATAATCGATGTTGGGCAGTTTAACTAGGAGCAAAGAAGGATATCAAGATGATTTGCCTGAAAGTTATGTGGTGTCTTTGTAGGGGATGTGGGCTCACTGGAGACTGAGATGCTGTCCTGGGTGGTTGAAGTGCTCTGGCAGTGTGCGGATGGGGTGGGGGCACTGCAAGATGGCGGGCGCATTTATTGAGCACTTGCTGTACTCCAGATACTACACTTAGCGCTTCCTACGCTGTCTTCCCTGTGACTGGTGGTTTTCTGTTTGCCCCTGGCGTCATCAGCTGACTGTTACTGTCCTTGATTGATGGTTATGTTGTCCCTTTGGCCTGTGGGAGTGCATTCAGCCCAGTGTCTGTGTCCCATTATCATAAAGCCATCATTTAGAAGTATTGTAAATGTTGTTGCGAAAATTGGACAGCCATATGCAGAAGAATGAAACTGGACCTTTTTCTTACACCAAACACAAAGATAAACTCAAAATGGATGAAAGACCTAAATGTGAGACAGGAATCCATCAAAATCCTAGAGGAGAACACAGCCAATAACAACCTCGACCTTGGCCACAGCAATTTCTTGCTAGACACATCTCCAAAGGCAAGAGAAACAAAGTAAAAAAAATGAATTACTGGGACTTCATCAAGCTAAAAAGCTTTTGCACGGCAAAGGAAACAGTCAACAAAACCAAAAGACAGCCGACAGAATGGGAGAAGATATTTGCAAATGACATATCAGATAAAGGGCTAGTATCCAAAATCTATAAAGAACAGATCAAACTCAACACCCAAGGAACAAATGATCCAATCAATAAATGGGCAGAAGACATGAACAGACATTTTTCCAAAGAAGACATCCAAATGGCCAATAGACACATGAAAAAGTGCTCAACATCGCTCGGCATCAGGGAAATCCAAATCAAAACCTCAATGAGATACCACCTCACACCAGTCAGAATGGCTAAAATGAACAAGTCAGGAAACGACAGATGTTGGCGAGGATGAGGAGAAAGGGGAACCCTCCTACACTGTTGGTGGGAATGCAAACTGGTGCAGCCACTCTGGAAAACAGTATGGAGGTTCCTCAAAAAATTGAAAATAGAGTTACCCTACGACACAGCAATTACACTACTGGGTATTTACCCCAAAGATAAAAATGTAGGGATCCGAAGGGGTACGTACACCCCGATGTTTATAGCAGCAAAGTCCACAATAGCCAAACTATGGAAAGAGCCAAGATGTCCAGTGACAGATGAATGGATAAAGAAGTTGTGGTTCATATATACAATGGAATACTATGCAGCCATCAAAAAATGAAATCTTGCCATTTGCAATGACATGGATGGAACTAGAGGGTATTATGCTGAACAAAATAAGTAAAGTAGAGAAGGACAGTTATCATAAGATCTCACTCTTATGTGGAATTTAGAAACAAAACAGAATCATAGGGGAAGGGAAGGAAAAATAAAACAAGATGAAATCAGAGAGAGATCATAAGAGACTTTTTTTTTTTTTAAAGATTTTATTTATTTATTTGACACAGAGAGAGAGCACAAGCAGGGGGAGCGGCAGGGGAGAAGCAGGCTCACTGCTGAGCAAGGAGCCCGATGTGGGGCTCGATCCCAGAACCCTGGGATCTTGACCTGAGCTGAAGGCAGCTACTTAACCTAGACTGAGCCACCCAGGTACCCCTAAGAGACTCTTAACTATAGGAAACAAACTGAGGGTTGCTGGAGGGGAGCTGGGTGGGGAATGGGGTCACTGGGTGATGGGCATTCAGGAGGGCATATGATGTAACAAGCACTGGGTGTTATATGCAACTAATCAGTCTACCCCTAAAACTAATAATACAGTATATTATAACTAAATTAAACTTAAATTTAAAAAAATGAAAATAAAAAAATGTAAAATAAAAATATTATTTTTTCTTTCTGCCACAAAAGATGTTCCAGATTCATCTTGTACTTTCTTTGCCCCTGCCCTGGGATCAGCCGTGGGTTCCTTCCAGCAGAGAATGTTATTTGGAAGTCAGGAGGGACCTGGGTGTGCTCGAAGCTGTTGAGATGTGCTGTACCCAGGCCCAGGCGTGGGACGGAGTAAGGAGACGGAAGTGTGACAGGAAGACGGATGGATGGACCCGTGCGTGCACAGACACATGCCGTTAAGCCTAATTTTATGTATGTGTGTTGAACACTGGGAGTTCAGGCACACTTGCTGCTCCAGTTTCTTCTAGTTTTCTCTCTGTAGTGAGAAACATGGGTACTGTTGCCCTTGATGTGTTTACTTATCTGATTGATCCCACACTTTCCAGCTGTACCTCTTTGTTCCTCTTGAGCTCCAGCCTCTGGGCCCAACCATCCTTGCCTGTCTCCTTCCTCGGGGGCCTCAGTGTCATCCCCCCACCTGGGCCTGGGCCCTCTTGGGGGGCTGGATGACTCCGCTAGGGCACAGACCACATGCACTGTGTTTAGAGAGGACAGGGACACATTCAAGTAATTATTCTCCAGTTGTTTTATTTTTGTTTCATTTCAATGAAGGCTAAAACCATTGTTTATTCATTTTGTAGACCTCAGCCAAAGCTTATAGCTTGTTAAGACAGACACATTAGGTGTTCAGTAAATGCCGATTGAACAGATGAGTCGCTTGTTGAGAGAGCCAATGAGAGACATATTAAATACTCACAGCCTCACCCTGAAAGAGCCTTTAGGTGAGTATAGAATAGTATTTGTCTTCAGTTGATTTAAGAGGAAGTGAGATCAAAATTGCTGAGTCTTTTTGAGCGTTGAATATAACGTCTGTCTGGTGAGCAGGGTTTCGTATTGTTGGCAAGTCCGTGGCCACGGACCGCTGTGCTGGTGCAGCAGATGCTCCTGCTGGGGAACCTCCAGCTCCCCACAGAAAGCCCTGGGTGGACTCAGGTGCCGAGGCCGGACTCTTCACCCCGACTCCGGCTCCCCACCCTCCACGTCTGCCAAACAGCGGTCTGTGGGACCCTGGGCAAAGAGACAGGTGAAGCCATGTTCCTTCCCTTTCTCCGTCTGCTGCTTTCTAAACAAGTAGAGCTCACTTAATTGGAATTGCTTTTTGCATCTATTATTGCTTGGGATTCGAAATAAACACTGTCCTGAAAGAGATTATAGTCAAAAGAGGGAATTCGTCATGGATACATGTATTTTCTGTCTCTTTCCCTACATTTTACACACAGTACACCCTCAATAAATAGTGACTTGTTTTAAGTATGAGTTGCTGTGCTGACATTAAGGATAGGGTTTTTGTTTGTTTGTTTGTTTGTTTTAATATTCCAAATTAAGTGACTTCAAAGTTAATGAACAGACTCAGGAAGCTAGGCCTAGAACTCAGATTGATGTCTTCGAGCCACAGAGCAGGATTCGTGTGGACTCTGCCGTGGGTAGTGATGCTCACTAAACATGGAGTACATAGTACTCTTCCTTGCAGGAACGCTGATGGCCAACTCCGTGCTGCGTAGAACCGTGTGGTTGCGGAGCGGCATTACGGACCCTCTCCCGCTACTGCAAACACAGACACGTGCGGGAGAAGTAGAGAAAGAGAAATGTGACATTACTACACAAAGTGCATTAACCTGTAGAAATGAGCGGCTTGTGCAGGATACAATTTAGGGAAGGATTTATTTTGTTTTGGTTGGATATTTAATCATTCAAGCAACCATTTTCTTAAGTTAAAGTCAGTAATTTGTTTTTTTATTACAATTACAAAAATTGTTTCATAGCCTTAAGATACAGACATGGTCTGAAACACACAACATAGAAAACAGAATTTTCATAATGCACCAATTTAATATGTTTTTAATTCCAAACAATATAAAGAAAAAATGACTACTTCCAAGTTTTAATTTCGGGCTAAGATGATGCATTTGTTCCGTACTTTAGATAAACGCAGATGACATTGCAGCAGCTTGATTTCAGGGGAATGTGCTCACTTTGCCTTCTTAGCAGTCAGGTCAGGTTACTACGGAATGTATGCTAGATTCTTTTTTTTTTTTAAGATATTTTATTTGTGAGACAGAGGGAACACAAGCAGGGGGAGCGGCAGGCAGAGGAAGAAGCAGGCTCCCCACTGAGCAAGGAGCCCGATGCACGACTTGATCCCAGGACGCTGGGATCATGACCTGGGCTGAAGGCAGACGCTTAACCAACTGAGCCACGCAGGCATCCCTGTATGCTACATTCTAGAAGCAAATCAGATTGAGAAGTTTCCTCACATTCTTTAATTAGTCATCATTCTTCTTCAAGATCTATTCTCAAACTGTGGCTTTCTGCATCAAGAATCATAACACTTCTAAAGATATTTGTGGTTGCTAATTAACAGCAGTAAATAAATAAAGGGGTTCTTGGACATTTTAAAGTATCCATGTGATTGCACAATTTCATTTAATACATACTTTAAGTCATTTTAAGGATGTGTATGTAACATGCTGGGTTGTGGCTGTGTGTTCCGTTTTTGTTTTAATGCTGAATTAGTGCACTGAAAAGAGGGGTGCTCAGGACCTGGGTCTGTTTTTCAAAGTAAGATTCACATTGCTTAGAAGAGACAGTTCATGTGCAAGTTTTAAGAATAAATGAAGAGTAATCATTTTTCCCCTTAAAATCAATGTAAGTAGTTCAAGAAGTATAAAAATGTTCAGTTTCTTATTTTGTTAGTGCTTCGATGCTAGCTTTTCAAAGTAAACTGGTAGGTTTTCATCTATCCTTCTGTCACCCTAGGGCGGTGGGAGCCTCTTACTGGCCCAGCCTGCTCCTGCTTATTGTCCGATCTGAAGTTCTCTGTTAGTTTGGTGGTTGGATGCAGGTCAAGCTATTTGCCGCTCTTACTAATTAACATGAAGTTTCTGTTTGTAACCTTTTTTTTCTTTTTACGGGGGCGGGGCTGAGGAGAGAGGATCCCAAGTGCAGAGCCCAACGAGGGGCTCCATCTCCCGACCCTGAGATCATGACCTGAGCTGAAATCAAGAGTCAGACGCTTAACCGACTGAGCCACCCAGGCGCCCCTGTTTATAATCTTTTGATATCAATTAACCACATATGTTTCATAATAAGAAATTGAGTATAAATTCTCTGTTTTCTGTTTCGTGCTTCACTGCTTTCCTCAGAATTATCTGGGATGCTGGTACCTTGCTCCTTCATCCATTCGTGAACACTGGTTTTGTGCTGGGGCTTTTTAAGGCACAGGAAATACATGGGGACCTAAACATCTGTCCCTGGAGGAGCTCATCATCTGCTCAGTGGGAGACATGTTAACAGACCATTTTAAAACGGACTTGTCCTTTATAGTTTTACTAGTCCTCAGGTGTCTGAGGAGCACTGAACACTGACCCTAACAAACCTGGGAGGTGTGGCCTGGAGGGGGTCAGACTCGAGGAGGGGGCTCCAGGGTGCTTCCGGTCAGGGGCGAGCAGAGACCCTGGGTGCGTAGGTCCCAGACCAGGAGTGATTTGGCACTTTTGTCGTGTGTGGTTATGGAAGGGAGCGACAAGAACTGTCCTTGAAGAAATGGTCAAGGCCTCGATCACACAGGGCCTTCCGTGCCACTGTGGAGTGCTTGACCCACATCCCAGAGCCAGAGCAAAATGAGCTCAGGGCAGGGAGATGTGTGTGGTAGATTGTCTGACCGCTGTGGAAGACTGGTTCAGAAGGCAAGACGGACAGCAGATGAGGTCTGGTGAGACCCATTTCAGACAGCTCAGTGTCTTTGTTTCTACAGCACGAGATTGAGGTAATGATACTGTAATATTTTATTTACAGTACATTGCCTCACACCTCATAAGTGCTCAAAAATGCAGTCAGAGGTGCAAGAAACTAGAAATTTTAAGATATTAATGGAAAGAAAAAATACGTAGCTTGGTGCTCAGCTTTTGAGTTTTTAAATAGATTAAAACAAATTTGATGGTCTTAAAAACTGAGACTTGATTTGAAAGAGCTGTGTGCCGTTGAGATTCGAGAAGCCAAGTCTTAAAGAAACCAAGGTGGAATGTATGTGTGAGCAGGAGAAAAGAAAGCCGGCACAGCCAAACCATCCTTCTGTAGACATCCTGTCATAGCCTGCTCTGGAAAATAAAGGAGAGGCATAGGAGAAGCAAGGAAGAGAGATGTGGGTGTGGAGTTCCTGCCTCTTGGAGCAGAAGCCCCAGTAGCACAGCTGTGGGGGCAGAAGACGCCAAGGCCCCAGGTTCTCCCCAGCTGAACCCCTCCCACAGGTGCTGCAGGCTTCAGAGTCCCGCAGGGCAGTCTCAGAAGTTCCCGTGCCACCAGAAGGGGCAGATGCGGGGAAGGCCAGGAAAATGTCTGCCATGGTGCTGACCACCGACCCTGGGACTTCAGCACCCAGAGCCGGTACCATGCAGATAGTGGGCAGGGGAGGGAGCCTCCTCATCCTCAGGTGCCACCAGGCCCCCCCACCCCATCCTGGATCTTAGGTGGGGGTGGGGAAACAGTGGTAAAGGCCAGAATGCAATTTAATTTAAATCTGAAATATTAATTATGATTTTAGGTTGTGACCAGATTCTATTAGATTGAATATTTTGGGATTTATTTTAGGAAAATAAAGTTATGTTTTGCACATCTCAGCCTACATTCTATAAAGATGATACCTACTACTCTGAAACTTCCCAGGTGTTGGAGATTTGAGGAGCTTTTGATACTTGCAGGTAGAGAATTCTAGGTGTGGTTAGATAAGATTCTGTACCTCCTGGTTAGGGTAGAGAGTTGACTATTAGTTGGGATTGTGGGAATAGATACTGTTCTCATGGAAACTGTCTGAGTAGGCTTGGGCCAAGGAGGACACCTGTGCTCCTCCAAGAACTAGTATGGTCAGAGGAATAGAACCCACAAAAACGGGCAAAGGTATGAGCTGAATCAAAGAGAAGAGTTTGAAGCCAGAGGGAATGATCACCAATGTCAAATGCAGCAGACTAGAGCATACACATGGCTCTGACCATTTGCAGGGCTCCAGTGACCTCCAGGACGAGCAGGGAGGGAGGGGGGGATGAGGCGATGAGTATTCTCAGGTTGTTTACAGGACACAAACAATGTGGCCATGTTTCTGGGCCATGCCAGTAGCAAGGAAGAGATGGAAGATTCCAGAGAGACAAAGTCAGTAGAATAAAATCCCAAAGGACACAGGAGGTTCTTCAGCAGAGAGGAGGGTGTCCTTGAGCTGGGTGAGGGACATCCCATTTCATGGGGCAGGAGAAAGAGCAGGAGGAGGTCTGGTCAGTACAGATTCATTCAGACATGGCTGGTCATGACACACCACTCGGCTCCATGTTCTGGATGAAGTAGGAAACGTGCTGGTCTGTCAGAGTAAAGTCAGGGGAGAGCCCTCTGGCCTGGAGAAAAACCTTGGGAATACGGAGTAGAGAAGGTGGGGAAAACAAGCCATTCCAAAGCAAGTAGAGAGATTGACCCATGTTGCTGAAGCCCTCGTAGAGGCTGGAGATGCCGTTTCTAGAAGGATGATTGTAAATTGCTGTGTGACTTTCTCCAGCAAAGATCCTCCAGAAGCCGAGAGTGGGTTGTTGGGTTTTGCTGTCAGGGTTGTGCGGGCTGTGAGCCAGAGTAAGCTAATGTGCAGTAACAAATGGGCCCTGACATCACAGTGGTTCGGAGAACAGCGGAGTGTTCTCCTTGGGGTCACTGGGGACTTGGGTTTCTCCTAGCTTGTGGTTCCAACACCCGGGGCCACGGCACCGTCCCCACATCTAGCCAGAACGGGGTGGCACAGTCGGCCTGGGAAGTCGGCACGCCTGGCCCTACAGCAGAAAGGAGTTGAACCGAGAAGATCAGCAATTGTCACCCGAAATCTGAGAGACAGGCTGAGATCTGCTGAGCTGGAGCCATCAACTGGAAGGACTAATTAAGTCATTCTGACCAATTCTGGAGGACGTGTGTGGACTGTCTGAGGCTGGGACCTGGGTGCTGCCGTCTTGGGGGCTCCAGAGCCCCCCCCACTCTGCAAGGTAGGAAGGGGACAGGGAGGAGTGTCCCCTACGAAGCAGAGTCTTACTGTAGACAGTGAAAAGCCTGTCTGGCCTTGTCCCCCCTGGGGAGGGCATTTCTCCCACTCAGTCCCCCATTTGTGAAGGTGACAGGTCCATTGAAAACCTGGGAGTGAATTACGGCCCCACACCTTAGCCACACGCCGGCGGGTTTCCAGGGCCACGGTGGCAGGTTCCAGATGGAAGAGCTTTGGGGCGTAGACTCCCCGAGGAGCCACACTCAAGAAGCCCGAGTCGGCGGGGAAGACGGAGCACGGACACCAGAGGTCCTCGGGCACTTCCAGCCCCTGCTCAGGTTACCTGGTACATCATGTCCAGCTTTCAGCAAACCTTGTAAGACATGCTGCCGGGTAGGAAAACAGCCTGGAGAAACAAAGCCAACATGAGACCCAGACGCACAGAGGGCGCAGCTTCTGGAGTTAGCGGGCGGGATGGGAAAGCACCGTGGTCGACATGTTACGGGCTCTGGTAGGAAAAGCGGACATTGTGCAGGAGCCGGTGTGGGTGGTGCGGGTGGGGGGACACGCTATTGAAAGGATCGAAAGGATCACTGTGACAAAGGAAGAAGGGCTGCGACGAGCTGCACAGCGCCAGTCTGAAGCCAGGACAAAAGAAACTTCCCAAATGAGAAGCAAAAAAAAAGAATGAAAAAGGGAACGGAAGCCAGGAGCAGAGCCTCCGAGAGTGAGGGACGGTCTCAAAAGGTGTAACGTGCCAGCCAGAGAGAACAGAGCTGACAAGCGGCTGGAGCCGTCCTACAGTTAATGACAGACGCCAAACCACAGATCCCGGAGCCCGGGGAACAAGCCGGGCCAGAGCCAGAAAGATGTACATCCGCTTGCGTCCCACTGAGACCGGAGCAACCCAAAGGCAGAGAGACAGCCTTGACGGAAGCCAGAGAAAGTAGGAGCACGGTCTGGAGGAGGACAGCGCGCACGGCCAGGGCAGGCAGCAGTCACGGTAGCACCTCCTCAGGGCCAGGGAGCGCCGCCCGGGGCTGGGGGTAGACCGCAAGCTCCCGGAGCCTTCCGACCAGCCTGAGGGGGGAGGAAGCCCCGCCGGAGGGTTAGCCGCAGTCTTCCAGAGCCTAGTGTGGGGAGGCGCCTCTAGATTTAACACAGCCGCACGGTTTAGAAATTCAGTGTGAAACCCCTCTCGCCTCTACTGTCTCCCCAGTCGCCCTCGCAGAAGACCGGCTCCAGCAGCAGGGAGGGCTGTGCCCCGCGGGCCCCGAGTGCAGACGCAGTTAGCGGGAGCGCTGGAGCCGCGTGGGGGCCTTCCTCCACTGGACTTGCGAGGACTCCCGCAGCCTGGCCGGGCTGTCGCAGAGGGCCGTGTGCCGTGCTTCATGAGTTGCTCCTGCGGTTTCTGCAGTTCCAGAAGGGCTCTTCAGCTCGCCTCCTCGACGGCGGGAGATGCGGTTCCACACCTCTTTACTCTTCCTCTGGAATGGTCTTCCCTCCACGTGTGTTGTTACCAGCCCGTCATCTCCTGCTTCACCTCTGAAGGTTTTCCTCAGTGCTTGGGTTTTGTTTGACAACAGGAATGATACTTAATTTCTGTTTTACTGTTTTGATTTTCTGTTTTAATTTTTGTTAACACGCTGTACACACAACAGTCTACAAGCCAGTGAGTCCTCACAGTGTGCACACATTCCTAGTCCATTACTTGGGCAAGAAATAGAACTTTACCCGCGCTCCAGAAGCTTCCCTCCCCCGCCCTTTCCTCCCTAAAAATAACCACTGTCCTCCCCTGTCTAATCAGCATTATTTTTGTTGGATTTTGAAGTTTACAAAAAATGCACTTACGTGAAATAGATTCTTGTGTCTGGCCCCCGCGGCACAGCGCTCCTCACGTGTGAAGCTGGATGCAGCGCTCTGCCCTGGGCCATGTCTGCGCACCAGTCCACCGTGTAAATAAACCGTGATTGTGCGGCGCGTCCTTCTGCGGCTGGGGGATCTTCCGTTCCCCCCAGCTCTTGGCCGCTAGGACGTTGGTGTGGGTGTGTCTGTGTGCTGTGTGCGCATAGATACGGTTTCTCTTGGGTGGGTGACCAGGGAGCGGGGCCGCTGGGTCACACGGTGTCTACATTCATTTCACGTAATTCCAGTCTTCCACAGCGAGCACACCCGTTTTCATTCCTCCCGGTGCTGGGAGTTCAGGTTCCTCTGGGACCTTGCGCACACATGGGTTGTCCGTCTTTTTCCAGTTTTAACATAATTCTGGTGGGCATGTGTCGATGTCCCACTGTGTTCTTAGTTTTCATTTTCCTGATGACTAGTGAGGTTGAGCGTCCTCTGTGTTTATCGTCTGTCCAGACGTTGTTGGTTTGAGAATTACCCGTGGGTGTCTTTTACCTGTCTTTCCATTGGACAGCTAGTCTTTCTGTGTCCGCCATGTGGGGGTTCCCTGCGTGCCACTGTGAGCGCGAGGCCACCCAGGTGCGCTACTTCCTCCCACTCGGTTTGCCTCCTCGTGCTCTTCGTGGCGACTTGATGAATAGCGATTGTTAATTCTAATGTAATCAGTTGTTTTTTTCATTTTATGGCTTAAGAAATCTTTCTCTACCCTGGGTCATGAAGATACTCTATCTTCTAGAAGTTTTTATTTTACCTTTCTCACATCTCTAGATGTCTGGAACTAGGTTCTGTGTTTCATGTGAAGATGGGACAGTTTCCACTTCCTTCCCCGTGGAGACGTCCATGGGCCCATAACCACGTGGAAGGTCCATCCATCCTTCGTGGCGCTGTAGGTGCGGTCCCGTGTCCACCACATACAGTGGGTGTGCGTGCTCTGTGCATCCGTTTCCATGCTAATAATCTTCCATCACTGTAGGGAGTTTGATTGGGGTTGCAGTCACTCTCTGTAGAACTTTGATGAATATTGTGTATCCCTTTCTGTTTTTTCAGGTATGATTTAATTTTTTCAATAATGTTTTATGATTTTTCTCTGTAGAGTTTTGTACACCTTTTGTTTGATTTATTTTTAGGTAGTTAGATTTTGTTGATGCTGTTTCGTTTGTTACCTTCTTAAAATTTCATTTTCTGTTTACTGCCATATAAAAATATAGTTGCAGTGAAGCCTTTTATTCCCAAATTGGTTTCCCATTAAAAATATTAAATGCATACTTTGCATTTTAATTACAGATCCCAGTCAGATGTTGAGCACTATCGTCTCAGGAATTTACCCTTTCTGGGGCGCCTGGGGGGCTCCATCAGTCAAGCGACTGCCTCTTGGTTTTGGCTCAGGTCATGATCTCGGGTTGTCCTGTTTAACATTCTCTCTCTCCTGCTGCCCCACCCCTCTAAGAAAAATAATTTACCCTGTTTGGCCAGCTGATAGTTTTTTAAAAGAGAAACTTGGTGACTTGTAGCACAAGACTCTTTAACTGCTGTTGGTGAGGTGCTGAGGCCACCTCAGGGCCCCAGGGAAGCCATCTCCTGTCTGTGTGAGGGCGGCAGGTGGTGGGTCCCTGATGTGTAGGTGCGGAGGCTCACAGAAACACTGGAGAAGAAAGCACAGTGACTCCTGTCAGTTTGGGCTGCTGATGTGTGAGACCATAGTGCAGGATGACCCTGAACGGGTCCCGCCATTTTTTATTCCAACTCCGTACACTCCCATGTGTGTTGGGAGCGATGGGGTGGTCGCTTTGAAGATGGTTGCCCAAGTCCAGATCTTACTCCAGCCCTTTTCACTCATGGAATTGGCCAGGCCGGAGCCAGCTCCTTAGTAGTTGTGGGCTCAGCATGGCCCTGACCGTCCTGACCGGTCCTGAATCACTCTCCTGCCCCTACCCCACCTCACGAGCTGTGTGTGGACAGGCTGTGAAAGTAAGCTTCCTTCCTCTTCCTCCGCTGTTGAGATGGTGATGTGTGTGACCAGTGGCTGAGGGGCCGGGAGCCGACATGACCTCCTGTTGGCGAAAGCTGTTCCGATGATTGGATTTCAAAAGGGGGAAAGATCTGCAGCCTCCAAGTCGGCTATTCTGTAACAGTGTTTTTGCTTGGATTTGAAAGAAATCAGACCAGAGGAGAGTAGATGCATTGTCATGACATTAGTGAGAACGAGAAGGATGGCGGTTGGCTGCAGTGAGCGGTTCCCCTGTGCCAGGTGTGGGCCAGACCACAGAGGTTCCAGGGCCGCATCCAGGGCCGCGTCCCGGGCCGGCAGCCTGAGTCGTCCGTGCAGAGGGCTCACGGTGGAGAGGGTGCTTTCAGCCAGAGACCCCAGGGGGCCCAGATGTATCTCGCCTTGGAAGAGCTTCCGAGGGCCACGCTGGCAGGTGCGTGGGGCCAGCTGCCTGGTTGTGCGGAGCTGGACTGGCTGAGAGGCGAGGCTCTGCCCGCGTGCCTGCCGGCACTCCCCGTGTCTCTCCTGCCCACAGTCCGTTACTAGTTGGGCATCTAGAGAGGAAACAAAGTTGGTGAATTTGCACACAGGCCAGATGACATTGCGGCACTTCACGCAGACATTGTGCACGCAGCCCTGTGCACACGGACCGTTCTCGTGGAGTGGGGCCCCAGGATGAAGCGTGAGCCCCTGAGCTCTGGGAAGACACGTGAGCTGAAGCCTGCCTGAGGCCTGTTGTAGTGACAGGCAGATTGGAAGATGGGGTGTGCCGCCGTGGATTATAGGTACTTAAAATAGTCTGGGAAGAATTAATTCGTTTAAATTCTAGTCATTATGGTGTCATTTCCTACCATCATGTCATACTTATTTTGAAAGGAAATTGAAGAAAAATGAGCTTACCTGCGGTGGATCATTGTTTAAGAGAAATCTGACGACCAACGCTCACTTCAGGCAATTCACAGCAGCTTCTTCTATAGTTTAAAATGCTCTTCATGTAAGTTATATGATTACCCTTTAGGAGGAATATGTGTCTGACCTTGCTGTTTTCTTGAGAGCATTGTTTTGTAAGGACAGTTAATCATCCGTCAAGTATCAAGGCTCTGAGAGATTCTGAAGGACACAGAGGAGTGTAGAGTGCATCTCTGGGAGTCCTTCAGGCCTGCATTTCCACGTGCCCCCACCCTGGCTCTTTGAGGACACCTTCCTGCCCGACCCAGAACCTTGGGGCTCCACACACACCGCCCCGTCCCTGCTTGGAACTCGGTAGGACCCACTTAGAGCATGGAAGGGAAGGCTTGAGGTAGAACAGGCAGGTACCGTGGGGTTATTTGTCCTTTGATTACTTTGCTGGATAAAAGACTTGCCTTTGTTGACTGTTTACTTTCTTGGTCATCGTTTTGGTCATTTTATTCAGTCTGTTGTGCTTTCCCCAAAGTAGTTGGTGCCATGTCAGCAAGTTTTACCACATTTAGATAAAAACAGTAGAGAAAAACATTTTGATAAGCAAGATTTGACCAGTCTTTATTTTATGGACCTTGTGGAAGCATGTGTAGTTAAAGGGAAGTGCGACCAGAGATCTGATTATGGGGATGAGTGGTCCCAGGGAGCATCCACAGCTGGGCTGTGTCTGGCCCAGGAAGCCAGACTGGAGGAGGAGACTGAAGCTCCTCGGAGGACAGCCACAGGTGCTGACCTCTGATGGAGTTAGGAAGATCCACCAATGGGAATCACGCAGCAGCACTTGGGGAAGGCCGTTGGGTGGGAAATGGCTAAGGTCATAAGAGCTCAGAAATTAATCAGACCAGAAATGAAACTCTTTTATGTTAATTATTAGGGTGGAATTACTCTTGTTAAAGTAAATCAGTTACTTATGCATTTATGTTTTATTTGCCTGGAGCACTTTTGCCTGCATCTTTTTTCATGTAGAATGTAGCCTGACGGACTCCAGTGTTGAACTAGGTAACGGTGGGTCCGTCCCCCAGTCGAGATGCACAGCCTCTTGGAAATCATACTGCCCCTTGTCTCCTCACATCCGGCCTGGGTGCTCCGTCATATTTTTGAGCACCAAGGCTTGATTAGACGACCTCTGAGATTCTGAGACTCTTCTCAGATCGCCGAGGAGCTACGACCCCCCCCATATCCTCTTCGTGATCCGTGGCGTGTGTCCTCCTGGAGCAGCTAAGGTCAGGGAGCTTTCAGTGCAGACCCCCTCGGCCGTGGCTGTTCCCGGCGTCAGCCATGAGCAGCCCTCATCCAGAGTGAGAACCTGTTGAGTATATTCTGCCATAAGACAATTCACTAATTACTAGCATTTTAGCTCTCTTAGTTTAGGGCAACCTTTTCGTCATTGCGTGGCATGCCTGTTTTTAGCAGCTAATATGTATAATTACATTTAAAATAAGTGGCTCCGAGTGCTTTAACAGCATTTTGATATTAGTGTTGTGACCTAGCAGTTGTCTTCTGGTGGCTGAATAATTAATTTGTGTCTAAGAGCTTTTCCGTTTGATAGTTGCCGAACGCGGGGTCTCCTTGTGGTAGGCTTGCTGGCTTCCAGTGACCCTGAGCTGCCATCTGGTACAAATTCAGAGCGCTGCTGTCATCTGCTAGTAATTGCTGGCACCTGGACGTTGCAGTCCCCCAGAGCTGAGAGTGTGTGAGCAGGACGCATATGGCCCTTTGGAGTGGGGTCCTCCACACAACGCACATGTGGAGCCCTGGAAGGGGAGGACAGCCATGGGCTGTGGGGTTTTCTCAGTACAACCATGTGGAAGTTCATCTGTATTTTCATGCACAAGGTATGAAAGATGGTGACCGTTTGGGGAAGGTAATTAATTCACTAAATCCTGGCGTTGCGTTTGTTTTATGATTTATTTTAATGGGTCTAGTACTTAGTAGCCTGTTTAGGCTGGTAGGATTGTTTCCACGCCGTTTTACAGAAGACTTCTTTAAATCCTCTTTTGTGAGCGGATGAACTTTAGTCAGGGCACTGGCCTCTAGCACCATATTATATTAATGTATTTTACTTGTAATTTAGAGCACAAGAAGAGTGCCCTGATTTGAAGGCTAAACTGTCCCCCGTGGCACTGGCGCAGCTGATAATCGCGAACTAGAAAGATGTGTATATCAAATAGTTTACAAAATGAAGCCAGCTGTGTTTCCCTACATACTGTGGCTTCCTGACATGCATCATTAAACCTTATTAGCTACTTCCTTTTACAAAGATTCTTGTAGTCTTGAACATTGCATATTAACATTTTCTGCCCCTCCAACTGGAAATTATTTGCTTTATTGTAGAGTGTCAACTTGCTCTAGTTTCTGATGCGTTCTAATTGGTACTTTAGAGTGTAATCATCGTGAGATACCACGCCATGCATTTCTTTATTTGGAAATTAATACAGACCTTTTCACTTTATCTGTCAATCTGGGCAACTTTTCACACAATTCCTAACTCCTGGGATTGCTTACAAGCCATTAAGTATGAAATGGTTCATAAAATGTCTTTGAAACATAAAGTAACACAAAAATTTTAGATGTTTAAAATAGTGTTACATTTTGCCAAGATACCACTAATAAAGCTCTTACACAGACAGTTCTCATAATAAAGGAGGTAAAGCAAGATGGAAAGTTTCTTCAACCACCTCAAGTTGTCGTTTAAAATTTTCAGCAAATCTGCTAAATTCCATTTTTCTTAAAAAACAAGAACGTAAATCATGAGAACCGTGGACTGACTCAAAATTAGATGTTAGACCCACTGGCCACTCTCCCTCGGTGTCTCTCTCTCTCTCTCTCTCTCTGCCATTCTTCGTTGGCCTTAGAAGGGGGTTAGTCGCTGCTGATGCTGACTGTGGGGGTGCACAGGACACGGGCAGAACGAGCCCCTGTGTTCACGACAGTGTCCTCCCCAGATGTTTGAGACACTCGTCGCCAGTGTGTTATGGATCAACCCTGCGCTTGATGCGGGCACGGTCAGGGGGCATGCGTCGCATTGCCAGGGAGCCTCACGAGTTCCCTGAAACCGTGATCCTAGCTTGGGTTCCAGTAAATATCTTCGTCATAGATCTTGTCAAGTCAGCTAATGACTCTTGATTTAAAAGCACTGTTGACTGGTTTATGTAATGATAGGTGCCGGATATTCGGAGATTGGGGTAGGGACCTTTAGTGGTCCATAAATTCCTGCATGTTTACACAATAATCTAAGAAACATTGAGGGGAGACAGTGATGCGTGACCAGACGCCACTGCAGCCTTCGTGTGACGTGGCGGCTGGTGGGACAGCGTGGGTCCCCGTGGGGCGGGCTGCAGAGGCTCACACGTGGAACCGTGCTAAATGAAACTCCACCACTAGAGCAAGGAAGCATTCTTTTCCTGCTACTTGTCATCCGTCCCCACCCCAAGATGTGTGACTTAGAACTAGCAGCTTCATAGGCCGTGTTTAGTGTTTGACTCAAGTCCCTCATGAAAGCAGACTTTCTGGAATCTATTATATGAAAACTCTGTTGACTAAGGTTGGTAAACTCCCCTGCACAAACCATCATGTACATCGTGTTTGCAGGTACGCCGAAGGAAGAGTTTAGATATAAGTAACGTTTTGAAGCTAATCACTGAGCAAGTTTCTGACTTTATTTTGGAGACTCCTCTGTACTGTGACCTCTTATGAAAGAAGACCTCAGGTTGGAAATTAAGGTTTCATTTTAAATTAATGGGACCTCATTTACTAAATTGAACCATTTCCTTATAAGGGAAAAAATACAGGTGGAAAGGTGGTAACCCCTGGCCCCATTACATACAATTTCTTACACACACACACACACACACACCCGCTGCTCTGGCCATCCCCCCGTCGGCCCTGTGCGTCCCCACTGTGCACTGTGCGGGGGAAGGGGTGCTCTGACCTGTATCCTCCCCCAAACCCAGCCTTTTCATATCACCTGTAGTCCAGCAGCTCCAAGCCACTCACCAGAATAATTCCTTCAACACCTCATTTTCTGGGTATCAGAAAGGGATCATGTAATTATTTTCTGGCTCTTTAAATAGAGTTCAGAGGGTCTCCTGAAGGGGAGCTGTCCCTGTGCTTGGCAGTTTGAGGGTGCAGTAGAGTTGGAAGGCCTGGCTGTATGTTTGGTAACTCCCGTAACAAGTGGTCACGGAGCCCCGATTTTAGTACTGGTTTTTATCAACATCCTTAGCAGTACAGCACTGTTCTCTAGCCAATAACAGTGTACAGATTATATCTCATGAGTGAGAATGCGTCTTAAGGGTGTTTCTGAAACACACACACACACACACACACACAAGATACTTAAAACAGAGGACTTGCCGCACTGAGGAGAAAGTAGAGACGCACGCGTGCACCTGTCCCCGGAGGAAGGCCGGGCCGGGCCGCCTGGTCTCGCCGGTGCGGGCCGCCGTGGAGAGACGAGCGCGGGGGAGGCCAGCGCGGCAGGAAGCACAGTCTCCCCGCCAGCTCTTGGGGCCCCTGATGAAAGCCTTTCTGTGAAAGTATTGGTACCACTTAGAGTTATCATTAGAAAAATCTGACTTTCGTGGTGCTAGGGAACAAAGAAATCCCAAGAGCGTCGGGTGTACCACAGGCCGCGACCCTGGGCGTGAGGCGGCTCTTGGACCTGCGCCCTGGGCTCCATCCCTCCTCCCACATCCCTCCAGGCTTTGTCGCCTCAGCACAGTGACAACATGGCCAGACCCCAGACTCGTGGGTGTTGTGTTTGTGGATAGTCAGGATTTGAAAGTAGGTTAATGCTGTTTGTCGAATATCTGTTAAATATAAAATTACCAAAATCAACTGCTTATTTAATGACACTGAAATCCAAATGCCTGACTGGGAATTCCACTTACGTGAATGAGGTTGAATGTTAAGGTTTCTGGTGTCAGTGGATAGCTTAGGTTATTGAAGTAATTATTTTAAATTGGTGAGTGGCTTGGCAAAACCATTTAAAATTGATAGCTTCCTACACTGTTAGGACAAAAATAAGGTTAAATATATGCAGGATCTTGAAACCATCAATGTAAGCTGTTGTTGCCGTTTTATCAATTTAGTTTATAATAGATCTAAATCTTCAGAAGCCTTAGTCCCATAGTACTCTGCTGATTACCTGCAGTATTCTGGACGTATTCTGGATGTCTGATCTCTAAACATGATTCCTTCTAGAACAGTACGTTTCTATTCAGGAAATTCCCCTCTTGTAAGTCCTTATCAATTCTGTCTTGAATTCTGCATGGCAGAAATTAGATGTTTAGGGTAACCCTTTTAGGCAACAAAAAAAGTACATCTATGTACATAACATGTATTCAATATACTGAATTGGTTGAATTAGAGATCGAAGTTCTGCTTTCAAAAAGCAGGCTTTCAGGATTCAGAAAAAATAAGCATCAAACCTGAGCGCCCTCTGCTGGCTCCATGGCAGCATGCCGCCCCTTGGCGCTTGCTGTCTCTCCCAGCTGGGAGTCTTAGTTTACAAAGAGCAGCAAGACGTTAACGTGACCCGTGACCGCGGTGCACTCAGGTTATAGTCAGTACAGCGCTGACACGTGCATTTGAGTTTTCTTACGTCCCTGATTTTCAAATAAATTATGTGGACTATTGTGAGACAAGATTAGGAATAGTGTACATTAGAAAATTACGGGGTTTTCTTAATACTTAGCGCTGGATTTTGATGTAACTTGTGTACATGGAGTATACATTAAATTTCCAGATAGTTTCCAGGCTGTTTTGCATGTTTTCACTGACTCATTTTTGTTTTAAATATGGCATTGATGTGTCACAAGTTGTACACACGAGTATTTGAAGTAATTTATAATGTTAAAAATTAAACTTACCACTTATTTTTAAGCCACTGTATTGCATTACCTTTGATGACTTCTGATATACTGGTTATACTTTAATAAAAGTTCTAACACGACAGAGGAAGCTGTCGGACAGTAGGGGACGTGACCAGATTGTCTTTCAGGACCATACAACAAGCCTGCGTTTTGCAAAAACAAATCTGAGATGTGTGCATACATATGTTCATAGACAATCTGCTATTTTTTTGGCATTTCTGTCAGTTATAAAAAGTACCCTTTTGAGTGGATATGTGTCGTGTCGGAAATGCTAAAGCCAGTATCGAAATTTCTCCGGGGATCTGCAGGGTCAGCAGTTTGACCAGACAGCTTCATTGTGCACTCAACTTAGCAGGTAACTTGTTTGCAGATTTCAGGAAGGATTCCACCTTCAGCAGCGTGTTTACTGTCAGCCAGCTGACACGTGGTCTGACAGTGGACCTCAGTCCCAAGTTTGTGCAAACCAGGCTCACTTAGGGTTTGCCTTGGATCTCCTGTCTCCTCTCTAAGTTTCTCCCATTGATATGCAAAGTGGTTTTACTTTTTGCTGAGTAGCTGATGCTCGCACTAGTACTTTTTTGTTCCTGTAAAAAATATAACAACCCCATTTTCTTTTTAAATGTTCAGCACTTAAGGAAAACCATCTTATGTAATAACTGTATAGGAAGCTCGGGAAGAAACCTTAGTTGCTGAATATAGCAGTCAGGCAAAATTTGTTGGTAGGTAAAAATGTAGGATATGAAGTATTCTCTAACAACAGACTTTAAAATGTGTATTGTGTAAGTATACATTCTTATTTTTAAAAATTAAGGTGATATATTGTAACATTAAGAATTGTCGTACTGATACTTATTTAGGGAGCTTTTAAAAGCACAGATTATTGAGCCAAAATAAGAGAAACGCTGCCTATTTCGCAGATCACTGAGGCGATAAGCAGTAATAGCTCAAAGACGTCTGCAGTGTGCGGCCAGCCTGTGTATGCAGCAGACACTCAAGACTTAGTAGTTCATGTCCAAAGATGAGTAAATAAATAGACTTGAGGGAAAAAATAGAAGGCTATATAGCATCACTTTTTAAAAACATACTTTTAATTTAAACTCCAAAATGGAAAAAGTTATTGCTGTAAGATTTAGGAGTTAAATGAATTTCAATTATTTGAAATACGTAAGTACAAATGAAGGTCTGAAGATTACTTATTTTTTTCTTGTTTCTTAAGATTCTACTAAAAGTGGAAAATATAGGGCTGATTTGTTTCAAAGATATTTAAAAGGAATGTGCTTTTTATAGGAATTTCAATTAGGTTAAAGTGTTGCCCTGTCTCAGTTTTCTAGTCAGAATCCAAATTCTGAATGATGAGGAACTGGTGGGCTGGTCCAAGAGTATTCAACTGCTAAAAGATAAACAGCATTAACAACGTTATTTTTTTCCCTAAGTGATCTTTCGTGTATAACACCGTACTTCTGCCTGTGTAGAGTCGTCTTGAGTAAAATTAGCTATTAGGCTTTTAGATTGGAGGCTTTTCTGTGTTTCAAAATGTGATCCATGTACAGGGATATAATATAGGACAAATTAAAATAATATTTAGCTCCTTGCAAGAGTTTAAATTGGCTTTTTGACATTTCACATCTTACTGTTTTGTTATTCTAAAATACTCTGTGTAACAGGTAAGTTAAATGTGAGTTTTAAAAGAATGGTGAAAGCATTTTGATGTTCACATCATGCTCCTCCAGGGATAATACCATATGGTCAGCACTTAGTGGGTGTCGAGGCCCGTTGTTTTGTCTCTTACTAAGTTTGTATAGCACGAGACCTTTGTTCCAGTTTGGGGTGTACATTGACTTCTTAGGGACCTGGTAGCGCGATAGGGGTTTAACTTTGAGACGGATGGGACAGCGCTGCGTCTCAGAGATAAGGCGGGCTCTCATTCGTCCATTTACAAAAACCTGACTGATCTTTTCTTGATTAAGCAGGAGAATACCGTATTTACCCTTTATTGTTGGTATAAACCATTATTTTACTGAGAACCATTAGCTATTTAAAACTTGGTACATAAATTAAAGAGGAGCTAAATGGATTTGTGATTGTTGCTATTAGTAGCATTTTAGATTATACAGGCAATTATTGTGTTCATTATCCTAGAACAGCCCCTTTGCAGAACCATTGTGGTATCTTAGACATTATGCACAAATTTTCCCTTGGAGATTAAAATTTCCAGTAGCGTATTTAATTTTGTTACCACAGTTGTTTCAAATAAAACAAATGTTATGACAAGCAGAAGAAAATTTGCTTTACTAATATAGGAAATTACAATAAATGTTGAAAATTGCTTGCTAGTGTACATAATTTACCTTTTCTCGTACAGTCATAATTACTTCGAGTGATTAATAATATATTTTATGGGTGGAAAGGTTTTACAATCATAGCAAAAGGTATTTGGTCTGTTCAGGTGTTTAAAGAAATTTTTTAAAGAAGGAAGAGATTCACATCAAAAGTGAAGTTACCGTCTTCTTTATAAAACCTGTAAGTTTACAAGTTAACTAGTTTTTATACTGAATATTGTTTTTAAGAGTCCAGATTGCATTTTAAGCGAGTTGTAGAAACTTTTTAAGCATGTTTTAGAGAAACGAGTATAAAAATATTAACTATTAACTAAAAGTGGACTTTATTAGAATTGACAAAAAAAAACAAAAACAAATTTAGATGATGCTATGTACTGTAGCTTGGTTGCAGTGATTTTCCAGGAAGAATAATCATAGTTCAACAAGGGCTACCTGAAAGAATGCAAAGAACAACCCGTTACCGAAAAGTTGTGTTTTGCTCCGTAAACTTAAAAAGTTCGAAGTGATGAAGCTTCCCTTTGGACCCGAGGGGTGTGGGAGAGGACCGCGCCGAGCGGCAGTCAGGCAGTTGAGCCCCCGCGTCCTGGTCAGTCAGAAAGGTATGAATACTTGGAGTCATCTGCATAGCAGTGGGCAGGGGGCTGCTTTTCATTGCGGTCCTATAGGTGGCATTTTTTCAAAGGAAACTTTGTATTCATTTCTGACTGTTTTTGTCCCAGCTTTTACAGTCTTTCACTGCTGGGATGCAGGGAGAGTGTGAGGTAGTGGTTATGCATTTTGCAAGACAGTGATTCTTTATTTTATTACAGAAAAAAGACCAACTCTGCAAGGCCAGATTAAATCATTCCTTTCACTTTTTAATGGGATTTGGATGAATAGAGTAAAATATGCACTTTGCATTCATTGATAGCATCTTTAGGTTGAGGTAATTGAGTCTTTTTTCCCTGACTGAATGAATAATGACTTCATCTGACCCTCGGCGAGGCCTGACACTCAGGCCTCCTTTGTCACAGCAGAAGGGTCTGGGCTTTGAAACATGCTCTACTTCCTCAGCGTAATTTTTCTTCATTCTAATCCAAAAACCTATTTTTCTCAATAATTCAAGCATAAACTATGTAGTAGTTGAAGTAGCGGAAATTGCAAGATACTTGTCCTCGTTGTGCTGCTCTTTAAACGCGGTGGGTAAATCCGGGCGCGCTCTTGAGCGGCCCGGTTCTCAGGGGCTCTTACTGGGCGGCCTGCCGGAAGTTTCCAGAAGCTCGCAAGGGCTCCTGTGCAGCCTGCCCGTCCCCTGGGGAGGGGCCTGCAGGTGGAGGGCCTCGCGCTGACCCCTGGCCCGACGGTGGCCGCTTGTGCATAGCCGGAAGGCCCCTGCGGCCGCGCGCCAACTTGAGTGGCCCCGGCCCGCAGGCTCAGCAGGCGACCCCAGACCGCACCACGGTCCACAGGCCCCGCGCTTTCTTCCCGGGGCGAGGGCGGGGCCACGGGAGGCGGGGCCACAGGGACGGGGCCTATGGGGTGGAGCGGGGAGCCTCTGGGGCGGGGCCAGGGGGCGGGGCCTGTCGCGGGATTCCCGAGCCCCGCCCAGGACGCACACACCGCCGTGTCCTGGTGGGTGAGCAGGTAGAATCCGGGCTCTAGACAAATGGCAGGGGTTACTTCTGGCTTCTTGTGGTTCCCGTGTTTCCAGGCTGTTCGTAAAGGCCTAGGAGTGGCATCCGGCAGCAGCTGGGTTAGACAAGAAAACTTGGTGTTTTGTAATTTTATCACTGGTCTTCATCTTATTTTTCCTACTAGACTGGCTGTTTCTTGCAGGTGGAGTCTCAAGTGGGCTCATTTTTCATCACCTTACACTGTAGCAGAAAGCTCAGTAGACATTTCCATTTATTTAATGAGTGGATTTCGTCCTAGCTACACTTAGCTGCACTTTCTGACAAAATTTGGTGTTTTTTTCTAACTATGGGTTCGAATGTTTTCATGCAAGTCTGTGGCAGATGTCAGTCACAACCAGATACAGACCAAAGACTGAGGCATGGGGAAAGCTAACCTCGTTTTGGCCAAAATTAGGGGTTTTCAAAAGTACTAAAAAATAAGCCAAGTTACTAATTAATTAGCTCAGTAATTCTCAAACGTTTTAGTTTGAGAATTGTAGTATCTCGTTTATTTTATCAAAGTTATGGCAATCACTTTCTTTTTAGATTACTCTCTTTCACAATTTGTACGAGATTCGGGAGGAGCTCAGATGGTGGTCAACTGACAGGGGTGGTAGGACTCGGTCCCCGTCAGGGTCCCGTGAGTGAGGAGTAGGCAGGGTGGGCAGTCACCAGGGGCGACTGTGGGTTCTCCATGGCCGGCAGGGAGCCCACCTGGTTAGCAGGTGGGGAGCCGCAGCTTGGGGATGAGAAAAGCGAGGGTAGGCAGGGTAAGGCCAAGGCCACAGAGGTGGGAAATGCAGATTCAGATCTCAGTGTTTCCTAACTCAAAGAACGAGAACAGGAAAACGTGTGTGGGCTTATTTTGTCCCAGGAGCTGTGCTTCGTCTTTAACCCCCTGAGTCTTGTTAGGGAGGCACTTCTGTAACCCTGTTTTACAGATGAGAAAATGGGTGTACAGTTTGCCCAAGGTCCTACTGTGAGGTGGCAGAGCCAGCATCAAATGAGCCTACATTTTGATTCCCGAGGAAATATCATTGCTGTGCGACCCCACCTCTCCCACTGTGTGGTTCTGAAGCCTTTTTGCAAAGCCCAAGACCCCACCCCTGTGTCCACCCACATGCTGTACCACACTGTGGTCCTTCAACCAGGCAACTTAGCAGGGGAGGGCAGCGTGCGGACCACCAGAGCTTGAGATCACTTCTGACTTGAGCAATGAACACTGCTTCTCACCGTTTCCAAGATCCCACACAGAATGCACCCCAAAATGAGTTCATTCCCATGGACATAGCTTCCCCTCACAGTCTGCTCAGCTGGGACACGATCCACAGAATGAATTTGGGGTTGTATACCTTTTTGGGAGAACCTAAAGTGTAGGATTTGTGCACATTAAAAAGGTATTCAGTCAAGCTAACTACCTTGTCTGTTGCTTTTCTGCTTGATTCAGAGAAGGTTTTTTTAGAGACCCTCCTGGCAGAGAGGGATGACAGACACTGTCCTATTCCTGGGAGCCTCTACGTGAACATAAAATCCTTACGTGGAATGCACTTAAGCATCAGGTAGCTGGCATAGCACATGCAGAGAGACACACACATCCACCCTCCACAGACTGAGCAAGTCTCTGCCGTCCTCTGCGCCTCCACCCCCTGTCCCAGTCTGCCCCAGTCGGCTGTCATAGCATCTTCATCTTGAGAAAGGATCTGGGTGTTTTTTGGTTGGATACCCTGGACTCCCGTTGTCTCAGTAAATCCTTTCTGGGAATTTCCTGGGGATCATGACTCCCTTTCAGAAATTCTGCTTAAATCTCTAAGAGGCTTTTCAGGAGAAGAGTAAAGTTAATACCATTTTGTATTTCATTATAGTTAAGGTCCGTACAAGAGGGAATTTAAGGGTGTCATTCATCACTATCACGTATTCACATTAGTCATGTTAGGGACATTATGGTTATGCCCTAATTCTGTGTTTTTCTTTCAGGTTGGTTTGTTGGACCTTGAACTCAATCAGCTGACCAAAGCACTGTTTGTGGCTTTAGTTGCTCTCTCGGTTGTTATGGTAACGTTACAAGGATTTGTAGGCCCGTGGTACCGCAACCTGTTTCGGTTCCTCCTCCTCTTCTCCTACATCATTCCCATCAGGTAGGTGTAAGAATTAAGAGAAAACAAGTAACTGGTTTCATTGAGTTTGATTTTATTGAAATTTATCTTTGTCAGCATGGAAGAAGTTATCCACACAAAGCTAAAGAGGAAGGAGCCAACAACTCTGATGAATCTTAAGGAATGCTTCTATAGAAAATAATATTTTGGGGGGGCAAAGTCAGTTTTGTTAGAATAATCTAGAAATCTGGTGCTTTTCCTTATATGAATGTTTTGATAGTATATTCAAGAATTGGGAGATATTTCTTGATAAAACAAACAGTTTTGTTTACTGCCAGTAGACTACTTCTAGTAGCTTTGGATTATATGTGTCACTAAGTTATATTTCAGAAACCATCTAATATATCTGTCAAGTGAGATAAAATATTGAGTAAGACAGACTTTAATATGAACAATTTTTCAAAATAATAACTCATTTAACTTGAAATTGGGATCTAAATAGTTAATATTAGATGTCTAATGAGTTTACTAATATTTACAGTATGGATATATATAAGTCCATTCTAAAATATTTCCACAAAGTATATTTCAAAAAAATGCTTCATATATATGACTGAAAATTTTTACATGAATGAGCAGTTCAAGCCTAATCATGTATAAAGCATGAAGCTAGAATAAGCATCTTCTGTAACCCAGAGCAGAGTAACGTAGACTAGAACAGTCTTGCGCAAGGATGGAAACATTCTGAAGGGAAAGGCTTCTTTACAGACCAGCTTTCTCCAAAAGTTTGTCTAAAGGTGCTGTCCCTTCCACTTACGCACGTCTCTAAAGCGGGGCTGTGGCGTGCCCCCGGGTGCCGTGCCCACGACAGTGTCCTGTGTACAGCCCGCTCCATCCAGCCCCCACTTGCTGGTTGAGACGGGGAGCTCGTCTCCGCCCCTCCGAGAACACGCAGTCGTGTGCATTCACGGCTGTTTCTGCTGGAACTGGAACACCTGCTCCCGTGGACACTCTCCCCTTGACTTCCTCAGCGTCATGCCTGATGGGGCCAGCCTGCCTTCCCAGCCCTGTGTGCCTCCCTCCACCACCACACCACACTCCAGGCTTGGCCCTTCTCAGCCGTGTGTGCTGCAGGAAGCCTCTCCTAACCTGGGCTCAGTACTCACTGCCAGCCAGCCTCTTGGTATCACAGCAGCCTGATTTAATTCTGCTGACGTCTCCACTGGTCACCGATACTTGGTCTTGCTTTTCTGATGCTCTGTGCTCACCACCCTCCATGAGGATAGGGGCCGCGTTTGGCTCCGTGCTTAGAACAGAGTGCAGGGCGTGCCCCAGGGCTCATCACACCCTCACTGAACGGACCGTCTCAGAGGTCCTGCCCTGCTCTGAGGAGCTGCGAGTGTGCAGACCATCGGTCGAGCTGTCAGGCGGTGTCATCGTTAGCACCTAGATGCGTACCGAGTGCCAGCAGGGCGCTCTGGTGACAGAGCTTTGTCCCCAGAATCTCACTGGGTAAGTGGAAACAGGCAGAATATAGCTATTGATCAGTCTTCCCAGAACTGACCCCTTCAGATGGGATGGTCCAGCGGGTAGTTCCTGGTCTGACGCATTCAGCCCGGATGCCTAGTCACCATCCCCCCACAGCCCTGATCTGTGCCGGGCACGTCGCCCAGTGTCCCATGGGGACGTGGATGCGGTCGTAGGCCCGAAGCGTGCGTGGAACCCGGCAGAGAGCGCCTTGGCTCAGCTTACTGCCGCTCCAGCAGCCCCAGCCTGGTGCATGGCACGCACCACGTCCTCAGTGCAGCGCGTGGAAAGAACGGCCCCAAAGGAAAGCCAGCTTGCAAATGTGATAAGTCTGTGTTGCTAGTGTTTTCACTCTTTTACAGTAAATGCAATACAGAGTTCACTGCCAGACGTAGCACACCAGTGGGTATGTTTCCCAAAAGTAGCCTTGGAAGCCTCCCTTCCCTTACTCTCTGTGTCCCCTCAACCACCCATTTCTGTGGATTGTATCTGCTGATTTAGCTTGACGTTGTTGCTCCCTAGATCAAGGACCTTGATGTCATTTCTGCTTTGAATGAATGTCACAGCTTTCCCCAGGAGCTTCCTGACTCGAGTCCGAGGCCGACAAGGATTCCTTCTACAATTCCCCACGGGAAAGAAGGCCACATGCCTAGCACCCCACACACAGCCCACTAGGTACCAGCAGCACTTAGTGCTGGAAGGTGTGAGCTTGGGGCCCCACTGCCCAACAGGAACCCCCTGCCCAGTGTGAGCCAACCCCCCTGCCCGGTGCGAGCCCTCCTGCCCGGTGTGAACCACCCCCTCTGCCTGGTGTGAACCAACCCCACTACCGGGTGTGAGCCCCCCTCCCTGGTGCGAGCCCCCCTGCCTGGTGGGAGCCCCTCCTCGCCTGCTCAGGCTGTGTCCACAGGGACCGGCCTGCAGGTGTTAGCTTGTTAGCACACTCCTCTCTTCTCCTTCAACTGCCAACAAAAGTCTCCTGCTCCTGCATCCATCGAGCAAACACCTATTTTCTTAGTAAATCCTGTGTTGTTTTGTTTTGCCTTGGTTTGTGCTTTTGCTTCATTAATCTTGTTTTTCTTCATTTGTGTTGCTTTTGTCAGTTCTAAGGTGTTTTTATGTTGTCCCTTTCAAGACTCTCATACAGTGCAGAAGGCCTAGTGGGCCTTCTTTTTTCTGGAGCACTTCCGTATTTAACTGGTGGAAGCCGCTGAACACTATTCAAATTTTTATTATATTTTTTAATGAAATATTTTATTCCTTTGGACTCTCTAATTTGTTCAGCATAATGACAGTATAAAGAGACTTCACATTTCTTTTGTCAAATTAACAGGAAAAATGAACTATAGTTACAAAATATAATACATTATAAGCATTTTTAGGTCGATACTAATTTTCAGTGTTTTTTTTTTGTATTTCAGTCGTATATATACTTATAGTAAAAAATTAGATAATACCTGATAACAAGAGAAAGAAATAGGTATTATCTGTAATTTTACTATTGATAAGAACTATAAAACTTTTCAGATACGTGTACATATACAGACTTATAAATATGAATGTGCATATTTATATATGTATAAATATACCAGCATTTACACAAAAACAGACCTTTGTTTGTTGTTGTTTAGCTTATATAGCCTTTTTAAAAGTCTTTACAAAATGAGGAATGTACTAAGTTTCTGCAAGTTCGTCTTGTTCTGGTTTTGCAGTCAACAGGTGTTTTTGTTGTTGTTTTTTTTAATTTTATTTATTAATTTGACAGAGAGAGACACAGCGAGAGAGGGAACACAAGCAGGGGGAGTGGGAGAGGGAGAAGCAGGCCTCCCGCTGAGCAGGGAGCCCGATGCGGGGCTCGATCCCAGGACCCCGGGATCATGACCTGAGCTGAAGGCAGACACTTAACGACTGAGCCACCCCAGGCGCCCCATAGGAAACTCTTTTTTTTTTTTTAAAGATTTTATTTATTTATTCATGAGAGGGAGAGAGAGAGAGAGGCAGAGGCAGAGAGAAGCAGGCTCCCCGCCGAGCAGGGAGCCCGATGCGGGACTCGATCCCAGGACCCCGGGATCATGACCTGAGCCGAAGGCAGATGCTCAGTGACTGAGCCACCCAGGTGCCCCTCCAGTCAACAGTTTTATATTTACATGTTCAGTCAAGTGTGAGAGACTTACTAGACAGAATTATACCTGCACCTCTTTTTAGCTCCAAAATGTCTCACGCCTACTTCAACACGATCCTTTGCCTTGTTTTTCACAGTTTGAGAATGCAGTTAGACAAATGTGGCAGAAGGAATGAAAACTGTAAAATGTGAAAAGCCTAGGATGCTGATTTAGGGAATTCATGTTTACATTTGATTCAACAAAGTTTGTTTTCCTTTTGCAAAGTTTCCATAAAATATGAATAGTAATATGTTTTAGTATTTGCTAAATACGCTTTTCAATTTAATAAAGGATAGATTTAAAAAAAATTTTTTTTTGAAAGTGCACAATTTTGGAAAGTTAAGTGCTTTTTCCTCTATTGACCTAACACATGTTTTTAATGGAAGTACAGTGTTACATTAGTTTCAGGTGTCCAGCATAGGGTTTGGGCAACTCCGTGCCTTAGCAGATGCTCCCTGCAGTAAGTCCGCTCACCGTCGGTGGCCATGCAGTTACTAGAGTCTTACCAGCGACCCTCCCGGTGCTGCACGTCTCATCCCCGTGACCCCCTTATTTTTTAACTGGAGGTTCGTACTTGTTAATGCCCTTCACCTGCTTCACCCTTCCCTGTAGTAACCACCCATTTGTTCTCTGTGTCTGTGAGTCTGTTTCTGGTGTGTTTGGTTGGTTCAAAGGCTTTTCAAATTTAACAAACGTAGGCTGTTTGATAGAAATTTTTCTTGACAGAATAAAATATTTTTGAGCCACCTGATATAATTTACTTTGTCTTTCAAGGAAACCATTTCAGGGTTTAACTCTTGTAATTGAAATGGATATATGTTCCCTGCATTGTTTGTGTCACTCGTAACAAAACACAAACCGTCAGAGTTCTTCGTGGCCCCGTCAGGCCAGGTACTTGTGGTTGCTTGTTGGTTCAGTAGCTCTTCTCCCCACATGCTTTCCAAGTGTTGTGTCGTGTTCTCGCTGATGGTCCAGAAAACTCCTATCAGTGCTGGGTCAGAGGGACCTTTACTCTCACGGGGGCATGCGTGGGTGATGGGGGTAGAAAGGTGCTGACAGTGAGGACTCTGTCCCTTCTGAGAAACACGTGGGCCCGTCTTGTCTAAAGCACTGCAGGGCGCCTGGGTGGCTCAGTTGGTTAAGCGACTGCCTTCGGCTCAGGTCATGATCCTGGAGTCCCTGGATCGAGTCCCGCATCGGGCTCCCTGCTCAGCGAGGAGTCTGCTTCTCCCTCTGACCCTCCCCCCTCATGCTCTCTCTCTCTCTCATTCTCTCTCTCTCAAATTAAAAAAAAAAAAAAATCTAAAGCACTGCAGTCGGTGGGGGCCCTGTGGCTTGGGCAGCGGGGCCCCCATTCTGCCACCTAACTGCCCAAAGGAGTGAGTAGCCAGCTCTGCTCAGAGTGCAGCACAGTAAGAATCGAGTATCAAAAATTTCAGGTAACATGGGTACAGAATTTGCTTCAGAACCTAGAAATTAACTCTCTTAACATCTCAGGAGGGCCTCCTTTTCCATTTAGCATGCTTGGGGAAAAAAGTGTTTCCAACCTAGGAAACCAGTCAATGGTGGTGGAAATTTGCAGCCTATCCAGATTGCAAAAGATACTAATATTAGAAAATTTACGGTTTGTAAAGCATGCACAGGATAGAGGTCAAGGGTGTCGCTGGACAGCTTTTTGCTGAAGAGGTTAGGTATGTGACTCATGGACTCACTCACCCACTGGGCCGGAGCCTGGAGCGGATGGTGTTATCCAGGAGAGATGTGTGCAGAAGCCTCTTGTCAGGTCGTGTGGACCCCCGTAACACACATGGGAGACACACAGAGTTTTTGAGAATCCTGGATCAGCAGGAGCATTACCAGCTTGAGCTGGAAGGAACAAGAGACAGGCTAAAATGAGGGAAGCCTGTTGGACCCCCCAATCCGACAGGCAGGAAACAGGCTGGTAGAGCTGCCCCGCTGCAAACTGGCGCTACCCTTGCAGAGAAAGGAAGAATCACTGAGGCCACAGGTGTGCAGGCCCAGAGAGGGGAGCATCCAGTCACAGAAGACTGTCCCCAGCTCTCCTAACCTGAAAGAGTTGGCCTGCTGGGCAGGATACGGGTGTTCTTTTCAGGTCCATGTTTTACGGATAGTCTTTCTCAATCTATAGCTTGAATTTTTACTATTGGTGAAATTATGAAAATTAATTTTGCATAGTCAAATTTATAAGTCTTTTTTGCTGTTGGTTACACTCTCTCTGTATGTTGTTTAGGAAGCTGTTCTGTGCTCCGGATGATGGAGCTGTCCTCCTGCATTAGCTTCTGAAAGCATAGCAGCGTTGTCTTTGACAACCTTTTTTTATAGCGTGAAACAGGATTTTCGTGTATCACTACCACACCAGTTGTCTCAGCATGCCTTGTAAGAAAGACTGTTCCTCAGTGACGAGAGCCCCTCTGTCATACGCTAGGACTCAGACACGCATAGGCCGCTCTGGGTCTCCTGTGCTGTCCCCTTGGGGGGTTTGCCTGTTCCTGAGCCAGAACTCACACACCTTTGTCCCGAGTTAGTGGTTCCTAGAAAGGGCCTTCCTCCTTGTGCTCTTCAAGAGCAGCTTTGTTCTCACTGGCTGTTTGCATTTAATACTATATCTTCCAGACCATGAATCTAGCCTATCTCTAAATTTTTCTTTAAGATTTTTTTATTTAGGGGCGCCTGGGTGGCTCAGTAATTAAGCGTCTGCCTTCAGCTCAGGTCATGATCTCAGGGTCCTGGAATCGAGCCCCACATCGGGCTCCTGCTCCACGGGGAGCCTGCTTCTCCCTCTCCCACTCCCCCTGCTTGTGCTCACTCTCTTGCTATGTCTCTCTCTGTCAAATAAATAAAATCTAAAAAAAACAAAACAAAAAAAACGATGTATTTATTTATTGGGGGGGGTGGGCGGGCAGAGGGAGAGAATCTCAAGCAGACTCCCTGCTGACCGTGGAGCCCAACACAGGGCTCGATCCTGTGACCCTGAGATCATGAACTGAGCCGAAATCATGAGTCAGCTGCTCAACCGACTGAGCCACCCAGGCGCCCCAACATAACTCTTAATTTTTTAGGTATTCGGTATCTCAGATTTTAAAAAATTTCTTAGAAATCTTGCACAACTTTTATTAGAGCTATTCTTAGATACTTGATATTTTTTAAATGCTGTTGTAAATACTGTAGGTTTTGAAAGAACTGTTTCCTTTGTATTTGTTACTGGTATGGAGAAATCAGATGACTTCTATAAAATGATTGAATCCATCAATTTTGGTAAAACTTTATTGATTTCAATTATTAATCTGTGGTTTATTGGATTTTCTCTATAGGTAATTGTATCATCAGTAAATAATGACAGTTTCGATTCCTGCACCATTTATTTCTTTTCCTTATCGCTGTATCAAAGATTCCTGATACAACGTTAAGCAGAAGTACTAATAATAGACTGTTTTTGTTTCCAACGTAAAAGGCAAAACTTCCAAGATTTCATCAAGTATGCTATACATTTTTATAGAAACCCTTTTTTTTTTTTTTAAAGATTTTATTTATTTATTTGACAGAGAAAGACACAGCGAGAGAGGGAACACAAACGGGGAGTGGGAGAGGGAGAAGCAGACTCCCTGCCGAGCAGAGAGCCCGATGTGGGGCTCGATCCAGGGACTCCAGGATCATGACCTGAGCCGAAGGCAGTCACTTAACCAACTGAGCCACCCAGGCGCCCTATAGAAACCCTTTTTATACTAAGGAAGTTTTTTTTTAAAAGATTTTATTTGAGTGAGCAAGAGAGAGAGCACGAGCGGGGGGCAGGTGGGGAGCAGCAGAGGGAGAGAGAGAAGCAACAGACTCACTCTTGAGCAGGGAGCCCTATGTGGGGCTTGATTCCAGGACCCTGAGATCATGACCTGAGCCGAAGGCAGACGCTTAACCGATTGAGCCACCCAGGAGCCCCCTGAGGAAGTTTTTCCTATTACTATTTTGCTAAAATTTGTTTTAAAATTATGAATATAGTTTTCGATAGATTTTTAAAATCTATTGAAATGATATTTTATCTTTAAATTTTTCCTTAATATTTTAGTACGAAAAATTATATTGTTTGACTTTCCAATGTGGTACCTGCCTTTATTCTTTGGGGAAAAGATGCAACTTAATCATGATATACCATCCTTTTTGTGTTACTGGATCCCACTGTAATTTTTGTGGAATTTTTGCATTGCTCCATATGACTGACTCTGCTGTAACTTTCCTTGTGGTGTTTAGTGTCAGGGGCATGCCATTCTCATGATTACGTTGACAGGTCTTTCATTTTCTCCTCTCTAAAATATTTTCTGTAAAATTATAATGATTTATTCCTTGATATTTACACATTAGGGAGGCCTGAACTTTTTACTGTGAAAAGATATTTGGCAGAGTTGGTGTCTTTAATAGGTTAAATATATTTATCAAATAGTTGTAAATAATTAAATAGTTAGAAAAGTTGATTTCAAGTTTTTAATTTCTTCTTCAGTCAGTTTTGCAGTTACAGTTTTCAGGAAATATGTCCCCTGTGCCCGGATTCAAGTGTATTCCCACAAACCTGTTGATAATGTTTTCCTTTTGCCTCATATGTGTAGGGTCAGTGGTGTTGATCTTTGTCACTCACTCTTGATACTTGTTTCTCTTTTCTGTTTTTCTTGATCCGTCTTCTAGTAGGTGTATAAGCTGTAGAAGTTTTTTAGGAAAACCTTCTCTAGGCTTTATTGATTCTTTGTGCTATATAATATATCTCTAATTTATTATCTTCTCTCCTCACACCTTTTTTGGTTTGTGTTACTCTTCTTGAGACAGATGTCTCAGTTACGAGTTTTCAGCCTTTTTTCCCGTTCTGAATATGTCATGGAGGCTATAAATTCACACAGAAGTACTGCTTCGGCTACATCCCAGACGCTTCTGTATGTGGTATTTTTGTTACTGTCAGTACAGAATTTCCACTGTGATTTCTTCTTTGACCTGTGGTTATTATAAGCATATTTGCATTTTCTAATTATTATCTGTGTTCATATTTAGTTTTTTACGTTGTTGTCGAAGAGTGTATCTTAGTCATTTCAGATGCATGAACGTTGCCTAGACGCATTGTAGGGCTGGGTGTTTGGTTGACTTAAACCTGGGTGTTGGATTGCTGGAATGTGTGCAAGTCTGTTAGGCCGAGATTGTTAATTTTGTTTTTCAGTTTCTCCACACCGTGCTGGCTTTTCTGTGCCTTCTGTCACACTTGCAAAGCGTCAGGTGGAAATCTCCCATTGGTACTGGGAATCTATTTTCTCTGGAATTCTATTGCTGGCATTATATATTTTGTGGCTTTGGTATCAGAGTATACAAATTTAAACTTATATATTTCTGCTGAATTAAGCATTTTTCATTTATAAAGTGACTTTATCTCTGCTAAAAATTTTTTTTTTTAAGAGTTATTTATTAGAGAGAATGGGGGAGAGAGAGGGAGAAGGAGGGAGAGAATCCTCAAGCAGACTCCAAGCTGAGCACAGAGCCTGACGCGGGGCTTGACCCCATAACCCCCAGACCATGACCTGAGCTGAAAGAGTCAAACCCTTAACCCACTGAGCCACCCAGGCGCCCCTCTGTGAAAGCTTTTTGCATTAAATTCTACTTCGTGTTATGTTCATATAGCCATGCCGGCTGGCTGTAATGGGCTTGGCTTGCTCCATTTTGCACTTTCCCTTTTGTGTGTGTGTGTGTGTGTGTGTCTCTTACGTTTCATTTTTACCTACTCCGACAAACTGCCTACAGTTACTGTGATTCTGTTGTATTTCTGGTTTAAACCTATCATCTTATTTTGTTTTTTTAGTATGACTCACCTGTTCTGTATTTTCCTCCTGTCTTACCATTTTATAATTCTTGTATAGTTCCACTTTCTTCTCTACTAGTTTGGAAGATTTTAAGCCGTATTTGTTCTTTTAGTAGTTAGCCTGTGAACTGAGATTGTTATTCTCAATCTATCAGATCTGCAGGTAGTTACTTCCTTTACGTTATTGTCTCAGAGTAACGTTTACCTCCCTGCACCCCTTCGACCTTGTGCCGTTTTTGTCGTGTATTTTAATCCAAGTCATTCTTAAGTCCCAAAGATACTGTCATTTTCTACATTCCTTATGCATTTTGGTGTATCCATGTGTTTCTTCATTTCTTCTTATACGTCAGGCCTTTCATGTAGAATGATTTTCCTTCTGTCAAAAATTTATTGTTTTGTTTACTGTGGGTTTGTTGGAATGCTCTAGATTTCTGTTTGGCTTTCCTTGCTGAAACGATTCCACTGCGTGCCCCACGCTGCTCCTTGGTACCCTCCGCCCTATGGCGGTTTTCCAACCTGTGTCTTGTTGTTGCTCTGCACTTGGGCACTGTGTGGGGACAGAAGCTGCTTTTCATACAATGCTCAGAATTCGGTGCATTTCTCGCGTCTGTGGATCGGTCCTTTCCCATCCCAGAAAACTGGGTTGTCGTCCCCTTATATACTGCTCTGTCCCCTCTCTTTTGGGGACACGAATGTGAGACTTGTTCAGTGTCCTAACCCCACTCTTTGTTTCCCCTGTTCCTCCCTGTTCTCCACCTCTGTCCCCATTCTCCATTTTGTATCATTCCCAGCAATCCGACTTCCTAGTCACCGACCTCATCTGTGGCTGCATCTGGGCCGCTGTCAAACCAGTTGAGTTCTTAATTTCAGTTACTGATACTTTTTAGTTTGGGAAATTCTGTTTGGTGTCTTCATCACATTGATTTATTCATTTTTACGTTTGTCTCTTCCGTGCAGATGTCTTTCTAGTTTTCACTGTGTTCCCTGTTTTACAGCCTGTGTCAGTCACGTGTGGGATCTGCTGCTTTTGTTGGTCCTTTCTCTTGTTTTTCCCTTCTGGCTCTCGCTCGTAGTACAGTCCCCCTGAGTGCTGTGCTGTTTGTTGTTGGGTTTTGTTTTTGGTTTATTTGGGGAGGTTTTCTTTGGTAATTGTATTTGAAAGGCTAATTTTATGAGTAATGTGAGATCAAAGATGAAAGTTATGTGTTTCTGAAAACTCTACACTTGCTTCTGCGGTGTACTTGGAGGTACCACCTGTCTTGGAACATCTTCCCCCAAATTGGAGATTCACAGTCACTGAATCATGTGAGCCTGGTGCCATCTCCACGTACACCTGCCTCGCTTTCCAGCTTCCCCCTTAGTGTGATGGTGTAGCCCCTCACAGCCCTGTCTCCCGTGGAAAGAAGGGCCTTTTGTTGGACCTCCACCTTTTGATGGTCCCGGTCTTTGTTTTTGCTCCTGCCCAGGTAGCCTGTTTCTGAAGAGAGAATTCAAACTCTTGGGGCCTGGCACATGATCACTTAACCTTTGTAGAAACTGACGAGGGTTCAACCCAGAAATTCCTTACTATCTAGTCAGTTCCTTATTTCTTCTAAGCAATCTAAAAAATATTTTATACAGTATTTCTTATTGTTTTCAGTGGGAACATTGGTTCAAATAGGATAGCCTGCCATTACCCAAGATCACAGAACTTTCTTGCAGTTTTGTATAAAGAAAATTAGACAAATTTGAATGAAACTTTCTGATTAACTTTGTTGGCAGTACTTTCCAAGGGTAGGTCAAATTTTCAGGCCCCAAATGTGATAAACTTTATTCTTGAGAATGAAGCAGGCTTTGTTTTAACAACAAAGTGCAACTATATCATAGCAAATTTGGGGAATGCAAGGTGACATTAAAAAAAAATGTGACCTGGATAAGTTATGGTCTATCTATACAATGAATACTATCCATTAATAAAAAGGAATAAAGTACTGATACATCGAACAACTTGGGCATTTATAGGACGTTCTTAAAGTTAGAAAATTATAATGATGGACAGTTCAGCGGTTGCCAGGGTTCGGGTTGGGGGCAGCTAGCACTGTTGCGAGTTAACCTGAGGACTGTGAGATGGAACTGTCTGATCCCGATGGTGGACGGGTGTGACACGAATCTGTCCTTGGGACACATAAAGCAGAAGAGTGTGTGTCAAACCTGACAGAGCCTGAATGAAGCCTGCGTTTGACTTAATCGGGTTGTAACACTGGTTCTGCTTGGAGAGTGTGTTTCCTGGCTTAAGGTGTCACCACTGGGGGAGCACCCGGGATCTCCCCTGGTTTTGCTACTTCTCTGAGTCTAAAAACGACTTCAAAGTTAGAAGTTACAAAAAAAGCAGGGCGCCTGGATGGCTCAGTCATTAAGCGTCTGCCTTTGGCTCGGGTCGTGATCCCGGGGTCCTGGGATCGAGCCCCGCATCGGGCTCCCTGTTCCACGGGAAGCCTGCTTCTCCCTCTCCCACTCCCCCTGCTTGTGTTCCCTCTCTCGCTGTGTCTCTCTCTGTCAAATAAATAAAATCTTTAAAAAAAAATGTTACAAAAAAGCAAAACACTATCATCACCGTTGTTGGCCCACGAGAGTTGGTATATACTTGGAGGTGGAGGTTTCAGGCTCTGGAGTCTGGGGGTTGTGAGTTTGCATTCTTGGGTTGAGGGCACCTCACTCTTGCTGTGGCCTCAAGAGGTCTCTTCTGTTCCTTCGCAGGGTAAAGTATTTACTGCACCAGTAGCTGGATTCACTCTTCAGGCCTTTGTCCTTCTGGCTCTTCTTGTTTCAGTTTGTGTTGTCTTTTCATATAATAATGAGCAGCTCTTTCATGTTTGCAAATATATTTATCTCATTTGCCTTTTAATTAGACTGTGGTACTTTTTCATGAAAGATCTATAGATGCGGTTTGTAAATTAAGTATAAGTTAAAGGGGGACTTTATGTGTCAAACAGGTGCAAAGAAGATGCGAAGAGCAACCTGTTGGGTGTGGCTCGAACAAGAAGCCCAGTGCCCTCTGGGTCTTCTCCCCGTCTGCTGACTCTGCCTGCCTTCTTCGGGTCAAGTGTCTTCTCTGCCCCGTCTTCCTCACTTGCTTACACAGATGGTGTTAGTGGCCTCAGGCTCATGTTCTGCTCCCGTAATTACACACTTTCTTTGAACCAGTTCAGGAAAACTCCTGAGAGTGCACTGGTGCTCCCAGAACCCAGAACCCAGCAGGGCCTCACTGTGCATAGCCTGGATCCGTAAGTCCCGGTGCCCCGGCCCGACCTCGGAGCAGGGGTGGGCCTCTGAGGCCGCAGCCTTGCAGCCTGGCAAGGGCGTGACTCATCCCCGCTCTGTGTGCGGGGGACGATAGTGGGGGCGCTGGGGGCGCCTCCTCCCACCCCTCCAACCTATGCCCTGGTCTCACTGTGGTTACTGTCCCCTTCGGTAGAGAGCTGAGCTTTTCAAACCTTGAAAAGCATCTGATTTTCTCCCTTCAACCTTTTCTTTTTCTTTTTCTTTTTTTTTAAGATTTTATTTACTTATTTGTCAGAGAGAGACCACATGCACAAACATGGGAAGGGCAGGCAGAGGGAGAAGCAGGCTCCCCGCTGAGCAGGGGACTCGATGCCGGGACCCTGGGATCATGACCTGAGCCGAACGCTCAACTGACTGAGCCACCCAGGTGTCCCTGCCTTCAACCTTTCCATCTGGTCTTTTTTTGCCTGGTTAACTTTCTTATGAATATTTTGACACAACCAACATGCTTAATTTGGGGTCTTATATATCTTTGCCATTCCTTTATTCTTAGACTACCAGAGACATTTGATTTTAAGGTGTATCAAATTGCATATAATTAGTACTTTTACTTATTTATGAACTGCAGGAAGTGCTAGCCCTTTAATAGGAATATTTATCCCTTTCACGTATTGACACACGTATTTGGCCTCACTCCTGCATAAATACCTTTATGCTGCTGCTATATGGTGTGTTTTACCTGTCAGTACACACACACACACACACACACACACACACACTCGTGGTCCTCTGAGCTCCAGCTGGTGCAAAGTGTACGCAGTATTTCACGTGGCCCCCCACGTAAACACCGAAACAACTCTGGATGGTGGGGAAGGCCTGAATTACCTTGTTGCCACTCACCCCGATATCTGAGCCTATGATTAATATTTGATCGTGGGGGATGTTGAGGAGGTGGGGCTGACATCACTCTGAACGGAAGGCGAAGAGGTGAGTCTCCCTGAAGACCATCCTTACTGTGGCACGGAGCAAGGGTGCGTTCTCGGAGCCCTCCGGGGGCCCCAGGTCCTGGTGCGCTCCCGGGCGTCCCGCTGCCTCGTTCGCAGCTTCTGACTCTCCTTGTGGCTCCGGCATTTCTTTGCTTCAGTTGATCTGGAACACGGATGCTCCATTTATTTCTCCTACTTCATTTCCAATCTCTAATCTTCCCACACCCATTCAAAAACTTAATAATGTGATGTAGAATTTTGCATATGCCAGTTTAAACTACTCTCACACCTTACCGGGTTTTCTGTTGCTCAGGGCCGAGGGCTGTCCATTTTGTGTACCCGTGTGTGTGCAGTGGTGGATGCGGTTCCGACGGACTCTCAGGGTACTTAGGTGTGCACCCACCTTCGTCCACTTACGTAGCATCTGTAGCTTCTGAGCTCTGGAGCCTTGCCGACGACCTGCCTTCACCTAGCGGTGCACAGACGTGCTGCCCGCCCCGGTCCATCCCAGTTTAGCTCAGGGCTCATCTTCTCTATAAAACCTCCCGACTGTGGAGACCGGTGATCTTCTGCTCCAGTGACATAATTCAGTAACCTGCTTTTATGCGTTAGTGCCAATACCCACAGTGACCCTACCCTAGAGGGCATTTTACAGGTACTGTGACTGAGGCTCAGATCAAGTGGTTCGTTTGTCCAAGATCATAGAACTGGTAAATTTGGAAATTAACCATCAGTACAAGTCATACCTGACCTTAACCCTGTAAAATTCAGTTAGCCATGCTTCTTCCTGATGGAGCATAAAAAGAGGGTTCAGAGAATTGGGGAGGTTGAGCGGGCCAGAGTTGATTATTGAGATAAGGGAAATGAAAGGGAAAAGGAACCTGGAGTCCTTCGGCAGTTCTGGCTCAGGTGACAGGTGGTCCCAAGGAGTGTTTCCTCCTCCTTGAGAAAGAGTAGATTTGTCTGTTTTGTTTTGTCTGGCACCGGAAGACGAAGGGGGAATGTTACCGTCCATGGTATATATTCATGTAGAGGGGTCTGTGATGAGTCTGAGGTAGGATCGTCTGCAGGCAACAGAATACACTGGTCTCAAGCCCAGGACAGAGGTCCAGACTCCAGCAGAGACTTGAATGTCACCCTCCACGTGCCCAGCGTTGGGAGAGTTCAGCCAGTGAGGATCTTGGTGCCATCCCTTGCCATCCACGGTGTGTCAGGAAGAGGTGGATGGGGCGCCTGGATGGCTTACTCAGTGGGCATCCGACGCTTTGTCTCAGCTCGGGTCTTGATTTTGGGGGTCATGGGTTCAGACCCCATGTCGGGCTCCGCACCCCAGAAAAGAGGTTAAAGATGTCACAAAATGAAAAATTTGGGGGGAGATTCAGATAAAACGGCATCTGTGCCGTTTTCCATAGATGACAATTTACAGGAAAAAAGCTTTGATTACTTTTGATAGAACTTCTCATTAAAATGACTTGTGCTCAGATTAGGATCTACACATACGCCTCAGCAGGCAGGAGTGCGCGAGCCCTTTCGGGCGGCTGCATTCCCTGGGCAGCGCTGCAGGCGCAGGGCCTGGCTCGGCTGGGAGCCCGAGCGCCACCAAGCACCACCGCACCATATCACAGGACAGTCTGAACGCAGCGGGCACCATGCAGGCTGACTGGGGTCCTGGCCCATCACGGCACTGAGGGAAGTAGGCCTCCTGTTTATCCAGGGCTCGGGTTCCCTCCTCCGACATTTCCCGGTGGTGAGGTGAGGCCGGGCGGGACTGTTTGGTCAGGAAAGAGCCCCCGGGAGGCGCCTGCTCCCCGGTAAGCCTTGTGCTCCTGTGCTCAGCTTCGGCGCCCCTTCTTGACACTCCTGACGCTCCGCAGAGTCCAGGGGCTCCGTTTCGGTGTGTGTGACAGTGAGGATCACGATGGCCTTCTTGTTCACTTGACCGTCTAAAATGGCAGACAGCTTTTCCACTTAATTTGAAATGGATCTCTTGATCACAAAATCACAGTTGGTCAGTTAGCAATAAAATGAGCTTAAAATAACTGGTATCCATTACCTTATAATCTACCTCTGTAATTCTCAAAATGGTAGGCTTCATGTTTTTTTGTTCGTAAGTCATGTTACTGTAAAGTACTAGACGAGCGGAGGTCTAAATTTTAAAATTCTATAAATTAGCACATTACTAAAAAGTAAGTATAGTGATGATAATTATGGTTACTCTGTGAACTTAGTGTTTGAGGTTTGAGCTTCTAGAGATTTTTAACATTAAAAAGCAAACTATACGAACATTTGACCAAAATATACGATGCGTATAAACTCAAGCTTCTGCTTCCTGTGTGGTATTTCAGTCTTAGTTGAAGATACATTTTCTATGATAGTTTTCACTTGTAAAGTGAACTTGTGTTTTATTTTTCCTTGAAGATTATCCGCATTCTCTGTTCACTGGCCTTGCGGGTGTGTGCCGTAAGCCGAAAATAGTCCACTGGCGTTTATCTGTGACTCAGTATTTCGTGAAATAACAAATTCTTACCGTTCATGATTTGAAGAGAGCAGCGCGGATGAACCCAGAAGGTGCTCCTTGGGCTTCCACTGCTCCCCAAGCCCAGCAGCACCCCGTGAACTCTTGAAAACTTCCTGCCTGCCTGTGGAAGTCTGTGTACTTGTCAATTAAAACTCTTCTTTCTGACCAGCAGAGTTCTTAGGATTTTTAAGATATGAGCTTTATAGACAAATAGCTCATTATGATTATTTTAATTTTCTTTAACTTACCTACAGACTGGACTCTCTCCACTGACTGAGTCCTCCATGTTGCTTCTCAAGGGTGCGTTTCTTAGTAGGTAGATCTGTATGAATTGCCATGTTGGTCATGAGTGACTGCCAGCAGCTTCCCCACATTGTATAGGTATATCACATATCACATCTGCTATTTTCTTTTTTTTTTTTAAGATTTTATTTATTTATTTGACAGAGACACAGCAAGAGAGGGAACACAAGCTGGGGGAGTGGGAGAGGGAGAAGCAGGCTTCCCGCCGAGCAGGGAGCCCGATGCGGGCTCGATCCCAGGACCCTGGGATCATGACCTGAGCCAAAGGCAGACATCTAACGACTGAGCCACCCAGGCGCCCCACATCTGCTATTTTCTTGACCAAATCAAATCAGGCACAGATTTTTTTCTAGAATTGGAAGCATATCTGAATGGTCTTGAGTCTGAATGTGAATGAGAGCAAAGCTGGGTACGTGTGAAGGTGGGAGCAGAGTGAGTGTGTCAGTGAGCCCCGCACGGAGCTGAGTGCCGCTGAGGTCACAGAGGAGCCCTTTGTCCATCGCCCTGACTGTGAAACCCACGATCTGCACCATGGTCTGGCCCCCGCCACGCCTGATCCCACCTCCTGCCTCTCTCCCCCACGGTGCTTCTGCTCAGGCCACACCACCGTCCCGGGCCTCAGGGAGGTCCCTGCCCTGGCTCGGAAGCCTGGTGTTCTGAGGGGCCCAGTCCTCCCAGGATGTGTTTGGTCCGGCAGTCATCGTCCCAAGAAAGCATCCTGTTTGTTCTTGTAAAATGAGCGGATGAAGGTTATGGTGCATTTTGAATATCTGTTCCGAGTGGGATGCTGCCTGATCTCCTTACACACGCACCATCTCTCCTTTGTGTCTGAGCGGGGGTACTTAACGCACATCCACCTTCTCCTCTCGCATCTGCCTCTGCACGCTCCGCTGGAGGACCAGGGTGAGGAGCCCGTTTACCATCGCCTACAAACATGATAAGGGACCTAAAAAGGTTTGTTGGCTTAAGTGTCAACAAATTCATTTATTTTAAAGTCTGAAATACGGTGTTACCTACTTAGTTCACGTGAGATCAAAGATAATACGTCTGTATGGAAAACATGAGTTTGGACGTATTGTGTGGGTTTGGACCCAACTAACGACTGTGATGAACCGGTTTTGTTTGGCAGTTTGCGTGTGAACTTGGACATGGGCAAAGCTGCGTACGGATGGATGATCATGAAGGACAAGAGCATCCCCGGCACGGTCGTGCGGACCAGCACCATCCCAGAGGGCCTGGGGCGCCTGGTGTACTTGCTGACGGACAAAACAGGTACTGCTCCTGGTTCATGTTTGCCTTTGTGTGCGCTCGCCGGCATCCAGTGCAGGGCAACCCTGGTGCGTGTGTGCGTGACTGTGTGTGTGTGTGGCGGCGTATCGAAGTCATTCAAATTTGGGATTTTCCAGACTCCGCTGAACACTCACACCCAACTAACCTTCACCTTCGAATAAACACGGTATCATTAGAATTAGCAAAATGTTAAATCCTTAGAGATTTAAATGACACGTTTATATATTTTTGAGTCTCTGCTGCCGTACCGTTCTTTTATTAGCTGCGGCTTCTGGAGAGGAAATACTGCTTGCCTGTTTATTACAGGATGATGCTTGTGAACTGTTGGAAGAATGTAACAAGACGTGTGTGGGTTTGGTATTTTAACAGTAATGTTCTCCTGAAGAGCCTTATGAGTGACTATCCCACCCTCAGGTCCCCGCTCCGAATTTTATTTGCCCTTATTTCATTTTTCTTTTGTTTCATCAAAGAATCCTTGTCAATCCTTAACATGATAAATAAAAGATAAACTGAATCCAGTGAAAATCCTAGCAACAGGTTAAATCCCTCCCTGATTTCTTCACTCACAGTTTAAATTCCTGGTAATTCTTGGGGCGCCTGGCAGCTCAGTCCCTTGAGCGTTGACTCTTGATTTCAGCTCAGGTCGTGATCTCAGGGTCGTGAGACCAAGCCCCGTGTTGGGCTCTGTGCTCAGCGGGGGAATCTGCTTGAGATTCTCCCTCCCTCTGCCTCTCCCCTCAGTCACATATGCTCTCTCTTTAAAATAAGTAAGTCTCAAAAAATATTTCCTAGTAATTCTTGGTGAACTAGAACTAAGAATACTTGTATAACATGATAAAATATGTCTCAAATAAAATTCAGCATTATTTTTAATAAAATACTAGAAAAAACTTCACCATAGTCAGGAAAAAGAAAGAGAAATCTAACAACCCTGTTACTTCACGTGTTTCATTCTGGCTGTTGCAGTATGACAAGAACTAGAAATAAGCTCTACGCCTGAAAGATGGAGCAAATATTTGTAGATGAAATAATGAACCAAGGGAATCAACTGCTAAGAGTAAGAACCAATGAAGCGTCAGGTCACAGGTCAGAATAATAAAATAGCTCCCTGCGTGTCAAGCAGACCGAAGAGTGAAGGCCCCGCTCTAGGTAGCGCGAGCGCGTGTTAAACACATGGGCATAGACGTGAGGGGAGTGAAGGACGTGCGTGAGGATGATCAGACCTTACGGAGAATCATGAAGGAAGACGTAAACCGGTGAAGGGACAGACTGTGGTCTCCAGCGCAAGGCCCCCAGCGCGAAGATGAGGGATTGAGTAGAGCCTGCCTTCACGATGAAGTGATAGGTTTACCGCAGTTCAGTCAAAATCCATTTGCCTGTGGCATGTGGTTTTGTTTTGTTTTGTTTTCTAATTTAAAGTGGGTTTTTTTGTTTTTATTTAAGTAACCTCTATCCCCAGCGTGGGGCTCAAACCCGCAACCCCGAGATCAGGCGTCACACACTCCCGACTGAGCCAGCCGGGCGCCCCAGCGGCATTTGGTTGTGGTCACGTTGGTCCTTGTGGCACGTCGGGGGCTGTCCCGTCAGGTGATGCTCGCAAGTCCGAAGAACTCCAAAGTAACGAGGGGCTCAGACTCAAGAAGGTGGGCTGCGAAATGCCTTCAGATTTCTCCCTTCCCAACCTCACTGAGCCGACAGGGAAAGATTCAGAGAATAAATCTCAGTGTGGGGGACACACAGGCATGCCTGCACAGAGGTTGAGTTATTTCTGGGAGGCAGGTGGGATTATTTTGATGGAGAAGCTGGAGTGAAGCAAACCCAAACTCAAAATGGTTCCTGAAGGGACCCCACAGAAGAGGGTCCTGGAGAATCGGTGAGTTTACAGCACACAGGTCTGTGGGGGCGGCACAGGAGGCCGTCAGGCTGCCCACCGGCGGCGGGAGAAACCCAGCTGTACTCAGCCCTGCACTCAGCAGCCTGGACCTTGTGCATAAATACAGTCGGAAACCAGGAACAGCGGCGTGCACTCGGAGTCCCGCACGAACAGGCACGCTGGGCCCCAAGTGCACAGATCTGTGCGTGTTCACAGAGAAGCCCAACGGAGCCCTGAGGAAAGGGTGCCGGATTACAGAAGGGCTTAGTCACATCTGTGAATTCAGTGTCAGAATTAAACTACGTTTCCACATGCCAGCAACAGTGGGGGCATTTAATTCCAAAAAGGCCAATTAGAATAGCAGCAAAATGTATAAAGTAATTAGAAATAAATCCAAGCAGAACATGTGTAAAGCCTGCATGGATGTAAGTTTGAAGACCTGAGCAGGAGCTAAGTGAGAGGGTGGGCGTCTCAGTGCCGCACCCCGCGGGGACAAGTCCGACCTGTCTGAGGCGCACGCTGCCCCAGGACCTTGTCTGCACCGTTGGTGGGGGTGTTACCTGGCGGCCACCGCTCTGTCCCGACGGACAAGCCCCAGCAGCCTCCGCACCGCGGTGCCCCTCCGGCTCCTGTTCCCCAAGGAGACACGTGCGCACGCACAGCAGGAGACAAGCCCAGAAATGTTCATGGCATCATCTTGGACAACAAAACCAGACTGAACGTAACAGAAGCGATTATCAGTACAATGCATAAATCGTGGAGTGTTTGCAGTTGAATGCTAACAATCAATGACGGTGTCACAGTTTAATGTTGAACCAAGAAAGGTCTGGGACTTAGGGTGCCTGGGTGGCTCAATTGGTTAAGCAACTGCCTTCGGCTCAGGTCGTGATCCTGGAGTCCCGGGACCGAGTCCCGCATCAGGCTCCCTGCTCAGCGGGGAGTCTGCTTCTCCCTCTGACCCTCCTCCCTCTCATGCTCTCTGTCTCTCAAATAAATAAATAAAATCTTTAAAAGAAAAAAAAAAAAAGATCTGGGGCCTTCCCCTCTCGGAGGCCTGTGCTCGCCTCCTGCCCTGTGTTCTAGGTGTGGGGCATGCTTATCTGGGGAGCAGGTGCAGTCTGGGCCGTCCTGTCTGCACCCCACCTGCTTTCGTGGCCGCTTAAATCTGCATGTAACACGCCTAAGTGTGGTACCTGTTATTTCACGTCAGTTCGCAAACAGGAAGCCTAAGTCAGCTCACAGTATGCTTGAGGAATAACTGGTTCTCTCTCCTCTCCCTGTGTCTCTGGATGTGCGATATCAGCAAGGGAAGAAGGATTTTGTGAAATCATTTCTTCTTAAAATGCTAACTTTTTATTATGCATTTTAAATGGTGATGGGGTCATCATTCTCTGTTTCTTCATAGCTCCTCCGTTTGTCTTTGAATTCTGAGTTCCATCCAGGATAAGGATGAGTGGTTTTGCCCAGAGTCATAAAGTGAAACCCCATTTTCCCCATGTCTCACTCTGCTGCTTTGACAAAGCAAAAGTAAATAATCTGGGCTTCTGAGATTTAAAAAGAATTACAGAATATTATATAAAATATGTGAACGAGAGAAAATCTTACACGTTTCATTTTCCAAAAGGCCTTTTTGTGCCAGAAGTCACTGAAGGGATCCCGTGTCATCACTTCCTAGTGTTGGAGCCGCATGGAGTTTTAAACATTTTTAGTATTTTTTAAAATTTTTGGTCTTGAGCTTTCTCAGACCCTTTCTCCGTAATCACGAGGTGAACGCCGCCCACGGCACGTCCGGCGAGCCACGCGATGGGCCAGCCCTGTCTGTCCTCGCCCCGGGGCCGCGGGCACTTGCCCTTCACGGGTCCTCCTCCCCAAGGGCACTCCGGAGGGAGTGTTGCCTTGGCCGCTTCTAAAGGCCACACGGACCAGATCCCAGGTGAAGGACATCAAGGACGAGCTGTGTAATTGTCACAACACTGCCAGCACATAGTAGGACTTAGCGCTGTCCCCACTTCGACTCTGTAAAAACCAGCTTCTCGCACAGGTGGAGGCCGCCGGCACACCGGGGTTAGGCCCTCACCTCTGGGCAGCGTGCGGCCTCGGGCAGACCCCACCCTCCGAGCAGAGCCCTGTGTCGTCTGCCAGGAGGGCTGCGTGGCTCGTGCTCGCGCTCCCCTGCCCTGCCGGGGTCCTGCGCAGCTGCGTATCTGGTGTTACTGGGAAGCGTCGTCCGGCAGGGACTGAAGTAACTGCGCTCTGTGTTGTGTTACTCTCGTCGTGTGAGTGACTCAGGTCCTCCGCAGTTGGCCGGGGCCCAGCGGTGGGCACCACCATCACGGAGGGTCTGACGGGGGGGATGGTTTGGTAGAGGGTGGAGAACTCGGGGTGTAAGACCGTTTGCAGACATCATCTGCTTAACCGAATGAGCTGTTGTGTGAGGAGCCTTTCGCTGCTGACATGACCGTAAGGCGGTCCCTGGCGTGATTGTGATCGGGCTTGTGCCTCATCAGTATGCTTTCTGACAAGAAGCATCCATCACGCGGCCTCTCGTTTGCCCCAGCAGAACAGAGAATGAGGTGTCCCGCAAGTGCGTTACAGTTTCCTTCTTGTGGACAAGAAAGCAGTGTGGTGTAATTAGGTCTGATTGGGGTGCACGTTTCGGTAAGATCTGAAATTAATGATGTTGCCATAGTGACGCGTGTGGCCAGCAGTGCGTGAAACATGAAGCAGTTCATTCGACAAGAGCAGACATCTGTTAGCTGCCAGGGTGCAGAGCGTGTTGACGCCGACCAGAAGTGGTGGCCGTGCCGTGACACGTGAGCAGACGGCGCTCGCACGCCGGGGCAGGTCGTCTGCACCGAGCCCGCCGGGGGGCCTCCACGCCTGCGCCGGCTGCTCCTGACGGAGCCCCTGCTCAGAGACGGTGCTGCAGAGAGCTCGTCAGTCGTGGCCTCGGCGCCGGCCGCAGCCTGGTACGGCAAGCCGCGAATTCCTTTGCTGGGAATCTTCGTGCTCCAGTACGACAGCATTCCCAGACCGCGCCCCGAGACAACAGGCCGTTGAGGACACGCACCGTGTCGATAGCGCCCGCTACCTGGCTTGGCCGTGCAGTTTGCACGCGGCTCGCGTCAGCTCCCAAGGCCGCATCCTCTGCAACGGAAAGTGCTGTGTCCGCGGTGGCAGGGGCAGCAGACCATGGCGTGCGCGCCTCGCCGGGGAGACCTGGAGCTGGGCGTCGTGTCCCGTAAGCTGGGGCCGGGCGCAGGCGCTGCAGCCTGCGGACGACAGTGGGGTCTCTGGTGCCGGCACAGGGTCTGGGCAGGGCTGGCTGGCGTGGTGCGTGACCGGTGCGCGCACTTGCGTGTGCCCGGCTCTTCACCCCAGGCGAGGCGCTTGACGCGGGCAGTGGTTGAGCAGAGGCCTGTCGTACTGGGAACCGCGGTCTTCTGAGAAAGCCTCACTTACAGCAAATACAAATTAACAGAGAATATGGCCACAGGCTGCAGGGTGTTAGAAGTTGTGTTTCCGTCCCCCGTTGCTTCGTTGTAAAGCGTGAGTAGCTCTGTGTTCACGTCACCGTTGATCCCACGTGATCATTGCTTACGACCTGGCTCCTGCGCTGCAAGTCCGTGGGGCTGGGTGGGTGGCCTGTCCCGTGTGCCACGGGCGGACTTCCCTTTGTTTCTGTGCAGTTGCCACGCCCTGGCTGCCCCACACACGAGCTGCGGTGCGGCTGCGCCATCCGCTGGGAACACTGGGTCAGAACGCTTTGCAGCTGCGTCTCCAGCAACGTGTCCTCTGCCTGCCTGTGAATCTCCTCCGTCGCCGCCCTGAGACGTGTGCCTGCAGGACTTTGTCCTTAGAAATTAAGTTCCCCTCTACCTGCTTTGCTGCTCATCCTCCAGAGCACTCTGCCTTATTAAGGAGCTACAGTGTTTTCCTTCTTCGGGAATCACAAACACGCCTTTTGTCCAAAGACGTTTTCCGTCCCTGGCGCTCTCCTAACGGCCAGGTCACGGGGAAGCCTTCTGGTGGCATCTGCCTGCCCGAGTCAGCCCATCCCTATCATGAAGCTTCAGACTTGGGACATACTAACAGTTGTATTAAGATGACAAAAATTGTACGACCTATCAATTGATTGAAATCATGAAAACTAAGATTTGAAAAGCAGTTTTGCGTTACTGACTCTTTCAGTAACTGGTTTAACCTTAGACGCCCCTGCTGTACAAGAGGGTGTAGAAAGTCTCAGACTCGCCCTGACTTTCCTGCTCAGCGTTTTACAGGGTCCGCTATGAAATAGAAACATCATTGAAAGTTAAAAAGATCCTTCCAGGATTCATCTTAGTATGTTAGGAGATGATATGCGCCCCTACATAAAGGAGCGTCTGCATGCATACCCCAGTGTCTCTCACCCAGCAAGATGCAGATGCATTCATTCAAATGGCAAAATAACTGAGCCAAAGATTTCATCATTTATTTGATGAAATGATAGTCATTTGTTTGAATATTCTGTTATAACCTCCGTAAGACGTGATTTACTAGCAACTAGGACGATGGTACCAGACGCAGCGTTTGACTCGGATGGCAGGCCACGGGGGCAGGTCGCGCCAGCATTGGGCACAGCCACCTGCTGTCAGTGCGGTCCGAGCTCCCTCACAAGGCCACCTGGGGCACAGCAGCAGCCCCCTTGCTTCCCTGCCCTCGCTCAGCCCTCGGTGACCCCTGGTCGACCGTATGCCTCAGCCGGTCTGCCTGTGCTGGACTTCTCCCAGGAGTGGAAGCGCACACCGTGTGGCCTTGTGTGTCTGGCTTCGTTTGCTCGGTGGACACTTTCCAGGTTCACCCACATTGTCGCGTGTCTCAGTACCTGACTGCTTTCTATCGTGGGGGATACTCCGTCATGTGGATAGACCACATTTCATTTCCGCCTCAGTTGAAGGACGTTAGTGCGGGTTTTCCTGTTTCTGTTAGGAACAATGCTGCTATGAGCAAGGTTCTAGCCAGGGCGGGTAGGCAAGAAGAAGAAAAAGGCATCCACACTATAAAGGGGAGTGAAGCTAGTTGTGTGTGACATGGTCTTCATACCGAAAATCATAAGGAGGGGCGCCTGGGTGGCTCAGTCATTAAGCGTCTGCCTTCGGCTCGGGTCATGATCCCAGGGTCCTGGGATCGAGCCCCGCATCGGGCTCCCTGCTCGGCGGGAAGCCTGCTTCTCCCTCTCCCACTCCCCCTGCTTGTGTTCCCTCTCTCGCTGTCTCTCTCTGTCAAATAAATAAATAAAATCTTTAAAAAAGGAAAGAAAGAAAATCATAAGGAATCTCCTAAAATCTGTTAGAAGCAATAATGAATTTAGTAAGGTTTAAGATATAAGATGAATATACAAAAATGAATTGTATTTCTATACAGTAACAACAAACTATCCAAAAATAGAATTAAGAACACAATTCCGTTTACAATGGCATCAAAAAAATAAAATCAGTACTTTATAGTGTTAAGATGGCA
>NC_138381.1:646878-675472 GCF_054177405.1 Leptonychotes weddellii | reverse complement strand
CGAGTCCCGCGTCGGGCTCCCCGCTCGGCGGGGAGTCTGCTTCTCCCTCTCCCACTCCCCCCTTGCCTGTGTTCCCTCTGTGTCTCTTTCTGTCAAATAAATAAATAAAAATCTTAATAAAAAAAAGAGGGGCACCTGGGTGGCTCAGTCGGTTAAGCGACTGCCTTCGGCTCGGGTCGTGATCCTGGAGTCCCGGGACCGAGTCCCGCGTCGGGCTTCCTGCTCGGCGGGAGCCTGCTTCTCCCTCTCCCACTCCCCGTTTGTGTTCCCTCTCTCGCTGTCTTTCTCTGTCAAATAAATAAATAAAATCTTTAAAAAAAAAAAAGTCCATGCGTGGCTCCAAAACTCAGTTCAGGGAGACACGTGGCTTTTCTCTAAACGCATTGTCATTTGCTTTTAAAAATATTCGCATATTCCTAAATCCGTGTTAAGTACCACAAGTAAGGATAGTTTGCAAAGTCAGGAAATTAAAAACAACGGTTTTTCCCACAGAGCCAGTTTTCAGGACAGGAGGGTATTACGTAACAAAGCGTCTTCTGCTTTTTTGTGCAGTGCTTTCCAGGCTTGGGCTCTAGCTAGAAAACTTCTTCATCTGGTTGAAAAACAGTAATGTAATTGTTTACGTTTCTGTCTTTTGGTGGCGGCATCCTACATATTTCTGCCAAACCTCCCCTTCCTATTTACTTATTTATTTATAATTAAAATCAATTAGCATATAACATACTAGTTTCAGAGGTAGAGGCCAGTGATCCATCAGTCTTATATCACACCCAGTGCTCGTTCCATCACGTGCCCTCCTTACTGCCCATCCCCCCACCCCGCTCCCCTCCGGCAACCCTCAGCTTGTTTCCTAGAGGTAAGAGGTTTGTCTTGTGGTTTGTCTCTCTCTCTGGTTTCATCTTGTTTGATTTTTCCCTCTCTTCCCCTATGATTCTCTGCCTTGTTTCTTAAATTCCTCATATCAGTGAGATCATATGATAACTGTCTTTCTCTGATTGACTTATTTCGCTCAGCATAATGCCCTCTAGTTCCAACCACATTGATGCAAATGGTGGGTATTCATCCTTTCTGATGGCTGAGTGATATTCCATTGTATGTATGGACCACGTCTTCTTTATCCATTCATCTATTGATGGACATCTGGGCTCTTTCCACGGTTTGGCTATCGTGGACATTGCTGCTACAAACATCGGGGTGCACGTACCCCTTCGGATCCCTACTTTTGTATCTTTGGGGTAAATACCCAGTAGTGCAATTGCTGGATCATATGGTAGCTCTATTTTCACCTTTTTGAGGCACCTCCATACTGTTTTCCAGAGTGGCTGCACCAGTTTGCATTCCCACCCACAGTGTAGGAGGGTTCCCCTTTCTCTGCATCCTCGCCAACATTTGGGACATTAAAACATGTGATATTACAGTTAGCTTAATGAAGGACAAGATGTAGCTAAATCAGGTGCTTAGGCATATTTTGCCTTGATAAAACTAAGCTATCATTCAGTAATTATACTTAATACTGTATTTAAGTCCATGAACCTTAGAATTACTTCCTAATTTTGCAGTTGGGAAGCAGAGGTTGATGACCTGACAGAGTCAGCACATGCATGAAGAGCAGAGACGTCCCCAGCGTCGGGTGCACGAGCTTACAGACGCCAGAGGCCGCGCGTGCCGTGCTCCATGTGTCAGCGTCTCCCCCTGCGTGAGGAGGAGGTCTCCTGCAGTACTGCTTTGGAGACCTTTGGTGCTGGGGAGGCCAGTGTGAGCCCGGGTCCTGGAGAAGGCGCCGGAGAACGCACTGCGACCTGTGCCCTGTGCGCACGTCCTTGTTCCTTCCCGTGCCTTCGGTGAAGTGTCGTAGCAGGTTTCTTCCAGTGGCCGGTTGTCCGCTGCGTGCGGTACTGATGCAGCCAAGGGGTCTGGGTTTCTTCGTCATACTTTTTACTTCGATGCACTTTTTGTATTCCTTACGTCGTGCAGACTGTGAACTCAGGGTAAGCGTGTGTTCGCCCCCGCCCCAATTCACGTGCTGTCTGGGTTTGTGAGTTGGGCGTGCCCACACCCTCTCCCAGACAGGCTGGCTGTGACTTGGGACGGCTCGCCCGTGCTGGGTCATGGGGACGTGCTTGTTGGACAGCAGTATCGTGGCGCCGCCTTGGTAACCGCGGCAATCATGTATCTCAATTCCTTTTTCCATGATGAGTGGAGAGTGGGAAAAGGATACGCTGATACCAAGCGTGAAATAAACGTAGTTCTCATGCACACGGTACGGTTGAGGTGATCATGGAAATGCGTTTGGAAGGGAGCGAGGTCAAGCAGCCGTCACTGAGCTTTGTCTGTTCGGTGTCTTGGCCCTGATCCACTTGACAGCATATTCGATGGTGAAGGGAAAGAATCAAAGTGAAGGGGGCCGATTGCTGGAAGCGTGGTGTCTTAACTCCGAGGCACAGGAGTGTGGGGTTTACATTCCTGTTAATTCTCTGAAGCTGATCCTTCCCTTTCCCACACTCCGGACCTTGTGTGGAACCACCATTGTCTTGTGTAGAGACCGGCTCTCTCCCCGGGCACTCTGGTCCAGGTGATAAGGGGCTGTGACCTGGGTATCAGGATTTAAAAGCTCCCAGGTGGTGAGTGGGCAGCAGTGCTCAGGGTCTGCTGGGGTGCGCACAGTTAGACACAGAGCCACTGCCCAGCCTGAACGCGGCGTCCCTGTCCTGTTGATCCGAGGCCGTGGAGCAGGAGACCTAACCTCATGGGCACCTTGGAGGTCCTACCCGCTCTGCTGCCTTGATGTAAAATACATGCCATCTTCAAAGAAAAACTGTCCATTTAAAACCAAAATGTTTTATTACAACAGTATGTAATCTCAAGACTTCTTAAGAACATGAGCATTTGCAAGGTATATATGGATAGTAGAATTTAATAGGTTTTTACATAAGGAGACCAGTATAAATGTAAATTTATCACTAGGTAAGTAAATGTGTAACTGTCAGATCTTAAGAACGTAATTTAGGGCGAGTGCCTCTGAACAGTTCTGTGATCATGAGCTAATGCCAGTCGACGGCCTTGCTGAGCACCCCATGTGGGCAGAAGGCATCCGGGTCAGTAGAACCTGTGGGTCCCGGGCGTGGCCCTCTACGTAAATTCAAATTGTACTCCCCGAAATCTCATCTTGAAGAATCTACCCCACATAAATAATGGTTTTGTAGCTGCATTTTTTGGTGATAGCAAAAAAATTTTAAACCACTGGAGTATCCGTGTTTGGGAGGATGATCCAACAGAACATGGTATATCATACTGGGTTTATGATATACCCCCTAAAAATAACATAAAATACCCCTGTGTGTACTCATGTGAAAAAATAGTTCATAAATGCATACTGGTCTCTACCAGTGGAAGAGTTGGGAGAGGTTATATACCTAAACTAGGTGACCCCAGGGTGTGAAAGGGTACAATGAGTATTTACAACTTTTAAAATAAACGAGGGCCTCCAATTCCAGAACGGTGGAGTGGATGTCCTTCTCCCTGTCCGTCCTGCTGAGCCCGCCACGCACCTGACGTGCTGCATGCAGCGCACACAAGAAGACCGTGAGCGGGGAGGGAGGAAGGCAGGCTCGCCCCGTCAGGAGGACCAGCGGTCAGTTCCCTGGTGTTCCGCCTCGTGCCCAGACTGGGGCCTGGAGAAGCCAGCGATGCAGAATGCCAGTGGGCACAGACAGGCCGAGAAGAGCTGCTCTCTCTGACTGAAGACGGGAACGCTCACGCTTCCATTCCAGCCGTTGGAGAAACCACAGCGCGTGTGGCCCCGTGATGATGTGACGGACGGAGGAGTCAGCACGGCGGTGGCCGTCACATGGCCACATGTAAGTGTGTCCAGTCAGCACCTGGTGCAGTGGCAAGTTGCGCAGTGTTCCCTGTCCCGTTTGGGCTCAGCAAAGGCCCCACCCTCTGTCTCCGAAGACCAAGTGGGGACCCTAGACTTCCAGCCTCTCGTGGCCGTCCACAGATGACCCAGCTCCCTGGCCAGCGCGGAGTCCGAGAAGGCCAAGGGCCAGACATTCATGTCTGCTGGGCAGGCAGCCTGCATGGCCGCTGTCATGAACAGAATCAGCGCGGGTGAAGAACTGATGGGTTGTGCCAGGTTAGGGGTGGGCGAGGGCGTGGATGTGGCCACGGACGCAGGCGAGGACCATGTCGTGCAGATGGGACGCCTCTGCATCTTGATGGCCGTGCTGGCCACGCAGATCCACACGTGATGGTGACGTGGAGCCGACACGCTGCGCAGTGCCAGGCGCTGGCCTGATACCGCGCCACTCAGCGTCGGGACGGCCAGTGGGGGTGCCGGGCGGAGGTGCGGGCAGCCCCCGGTGCCGCTGTCTGGGAATCCGAATTGCTGCAGGAGAAGTCAGAGAGGAACCAGCAGCCTTTACTCGGAGGCTGGCAGACACGAGAAAGGCCTGTGGTAGGCGTGCTGCCCAGGTTTAGGAGGAATAACACATTTCCTTGGGAGGTAGCAGTTTTTTCTCTAAACTAGAGTGTATGAAAAGCATATTTTTCTTACTTTTTCCTATCATTTCGTTGATGTTCCTGGTAGCTGCTATTTTTTAAACTGGAGAGTTCTAATTCTGTAATCGTCTAGCATTTCAGGGGCCTGGCAGGTACCAGTGAAGCGCAGGGTGCTAGAGGCCCAGCCCTGGCTGCGGTCTGTGCTCCTGCCAGGATCAAGGGAGAGGATGTTTGGGGAATAGCTCCACGGGCTGTTGTACACATGCTGCTTTGTAGAGCTCAGCGTCAGTCCTTGGAGTGCTCTCGCTGGAAGGTCTGCAGTCCTGCCGTCACCCACCCCGCGCGACAGAGACCGTGTGTCCTGGGAAGACCGGCCTGCTGGAGCTCAGAAGGCCGCCCTTACCCCAGGCCACGGAGACGTGTGGCAGAAGCGGCTGCTTGCGAGGGTGTGTGTGCAGCGGTCTGTGTCCCAGACACCTGCGGCTTCCTCAGCCAGGTGTCTGGCCGTTCTGTTCATCCCCACCATCGGAGCTGTGTGACTTCCCAGGAGGGGGGCCGCAGTACAGTGAATACCGTGGTGGTCACGTTTATTTTAATGCGAATGGATTAAATGTTGTGATTGTTCTTGACAGTTTAAAAACCTGTTGAAATGCATCAAATACGGCCCCAAAGATCTTTCTAGAAAAGATTAATCTCTTTCTAGAAATGCCTGATCCTTTCTCCTAGAGTATAATTTGACCTGCTCTTTTTCCTAATCTGCATTATAACCTTAAACCGAATCTGGTCTTTGAATGAAGCTTTCATCTTCCTCAGCGAATGTGAGCACAGCACATAAATCTGGTGATGGGTCAGTGACCAAGCATCGGACTGAGGCAGGTGGGCACGTGGAAGACATACAGAACTCGTAATCAGAGGATCTGACTTCTTGTCTCTCTAAGTCACTGACAGCCTGACCACGAGCAATTCATTTCACTTCTCTGAACGTGCTTACCTACATAGAAAGCGGGGACAGGTGCTCGCGCTGCCCTCCACAGCAGGTGGAGGTGAGGGTCCTTCTAGCACCTTTGAGGCGCGCCAAGTGTCTCTGGTTTCTGGCTGAGCCCCGTGCTCTGAATGAGCAGTAAGGTGGGCCCCGTGGCACAGTCTGGAGAACTCGGGACGGGGGCACCTTCACCAGAGGACAGCGTCCCGCTCTGCCAGGCCTCCCGCCAGCCAGCCAGCCAGCCAGCCGCGGAGCCCCGGCCCCTCAGATCTGCGGCTTCCTGAGCGGACTCAGCCTTGCTCTGCCTACTTTCTTCTCCCCCATTCCTGGGAGGGTCGGCCACCTGAGCTTCCGGATCGGTGTCCTCCTCTCTGTGTCCAGCTGCCACATCACCCCTCCCTCCCCTAGACCTTCCTGGACTGTGGCCCCCACTGTCATCACTGCGCGCTGACCAGTCACTGTCACCCCCGCGGGAGTCCCCAGGACGAAGTCAGGCCCCCGAAGCCCAGCACAAGGCGCCCACAGCACACGGGACACGTGTCCGTGCTGCAGCCCTCCCCACTGTCCTCCCCCAGCAGCCGCAGACTCTGCACGTGGTTCCCAGTGCGCTCAGTGCCTCTCGGGAGCAGACTCGTTTCGTGCTCTTGTCTCTTCCTCTGCATCACGAGGTTCCTGAGGAAAGGGACTCTTGTTCCTCTTTGTGTCTCAGGCGCTTGGTACACGATCTTATTTACTCTTGGCCGCATCTGTGCAAGCTCCATGGTCATGTCCTTATTTGCAGACACACTGAGGTGTGAAGTTCCTCAGTGCACGGTGACCAGTAGGGCTCGCACCCAGGCCCATCGGCCTCGAAAGACCCAACACATAGTGATGCCTTTAAAGGAGTTTTTTGCCCAATGCATGAGTGAATTCCAAGTTTATTAGAAAGCGGTGGGAATGTGAGAGTTGACTGTGTTTGAAGCCACGCGGGCGCAGAAGCCGTGCAAGCTGATGTGCGAGGGGCACGTTTGGCAAGGATGGTGAAGAGATCTTTCCATCCTAAGGAGCTGACATTTCATGTAGATGGTGGACGTTGCTGGTGCTGTTTGAGGGAGGGAGGAGAATGAAGGGTCCTTATTCGAGGAAGGTGGCACCAGTCAGAAGGTCAGAAGCCATTCCCGAGGCTCGCAAGTCGGGATGAGTGGTGAGGGCCCCAGAGTACACGTAGCAGCGGGAGCCGCCCCGCGCCACACCCCTGCGGCTGGCTTGAGGAGGTCTGAGCGTTGGCAGAAAGGACAGGGAGGATGATGGAGGGCGGCATGTGGGGCACTCCGCCTGCACGCCTGTGGACCCCCCTGCCAGCCTCCGCCGGTGTTTCACAGTGGGGGGGTGGGCGGCAGTGGGCGGCAGTGCCCGCACTCAGGCGCTCAGGTGGCGCTCCCGCAGGGGCGGGTGCTGCTGGTCAGGGGGCGTGCGGGCCAGGTGGCGGAAGGGGAGGCCAAGGCTGTGCATCCACAGGGTAGAACAACCATCCTAGAGGAAGAGCGGGTGGAGCTGGGCGCTATGAGATCTGGGAATGGTGACACCTTAGACCCTGGAACGTCTGCAAAGCCAGAGAATCCTAACAGTGTGGCCCCAGCACAACACACACACAGACCAGGGGAACAGAAGCAAGAGCCCAGAAAAAACCCCACCCGTAAATGGGCAACTAACGTAGGACAAAGGGGGCAAGAGTAGACAGTCTCCTCAGTACGTAGTGCTGGAAGAACTGGACAGCAGCGTGCAGAGGAACGAAACTGGACCTTTGTCCTGCACCACACAAGATGAACACAGAACTGAAGACCAGAAACCATAGAAGTTCTAGAGGAAAGCACAGGCGGTAATCTCTTTGACATTGGCCTTATCAACATTTATTTGGATCTGTCTCTCCAGGGAAGGTCAGCAAAAGCTAAAATAAACAAACGGGATTACATTAAATGGGATTTCATCAAACTAAAAAGCCTCTCCAGAGCCAAGGAAACCCATCAACAAAATGAAAAAGGAACCTATTGAATGGGAGCAGATATTTTCAAATCATCCACCCTGTAAGGGGTTAATATCCAAAAACATATGAAGAACTTAGACAACTTAGTATCAAAAAATTAAAACACCCCAGTTTAAAAATAGGCAGAGGATCTGAAAAGACATTTTTCCAAAGAATACCTGTAGACACATGAAAAGATGCTCAACATCACTAATCGTGGGAGAAATACAAATCAAAACTACGATGGTACATCTCCCTCACACAGGTCACAGTGGCTAAAATCAACAGGTGTTGGCGAGGATGCAGAGAAAGGGGAACCGCTGGGTACGGCTGGTGGGAATGCAAGCTGGTGCAGCCACTCTGGAAAACAGCATGGAGGTTCCTCAAGACGTTAAAAGGAATCACCATGTGATCCAGCAATTGCACTTCTGGGTGTTTATCCAGAAGTTTATCCAGAAAATGAACACTAATTCACAAAGATACACACCACCCCTATGTTTGCAGCAGCATTATTTACAATAGCCAAGATCTGGAAACATCGCAAGCATCCATCCATAGATGAATGGATACAGGAGAGGTGGTAGAGACGTACGTTACTCAGCCATAAAAATGAAATCTTGCCATTTTTGACAAAAAGGGTGGACCTAGAGGGTATGGAGCTCAGTGAGATGAGTCCGAGAAAGTCAAAGTTGTGGAATCTATTAAATAACCAAACGCAAGAGAAACAGACTCATAGACATGGGGAACAAATGGGTGGTTGCCAGAGGGGAGGTCTGGGGAGGGGGGTGGGGAGCCGCAAACCTCCGGTTATAAAATGAGTCACGGGGATGAAGAGTACAGCCTGGGGAGTGTGGTTGGTGATACTGTAGTAACACTGTGCGGTGACAGACGGCGACTGCATTTACCATGGGGAGCGTTTTGTATAAAAATAGCGAACCACTGCCGTGTACACCTGAAACAGATGGTGTGTGTCAGTTAGCCTTCAGTTTTCACAAAAAAGAACTACGGAAGTGATCCATCCAGTTACGGCGACAGCACTGTGAAGCGGTGGGTCTTCGCACCCCCAGTGCCGTCCCCGCGATCCCGCCGGTGTGAGCTAGTGAGCGGAGCAGGGGACCCCGGACTTAGGGTCTTTGGTCACTTGCGTTCACTGGTTTACAAACCTAAAGAAATAATAGTTTATTCTTGGCAGGAACTGTGCAGGTGTAGTATTCTTATTTTTGCCATACGTATAAAATTGTTAGTAATAAAAAGGTTGAAAGAAGTATTATTTATTGTAGTCGTATTTATAAACTGCCTCATTACCGCAGCCCACCGTAGATTAGAAGCCTCACATTCAGTGTATGTCAGGAAAAAGTGTCTACAGGAGATTCTTTGATTATGTCAATCTGATAAGTAAAACATTTTTTATTAAAATAACATATTAAATAATTTTTCAGGGAACTGCTCATTTGGGCATACGTAACAGGTGAGCTTGGTGCTTATTCTAATAGGAATTAATGTACAATTTCATTATCTTTTGATGATAGATAACTATCGTTTTCATCTCAAATCTTTGATGTAAATAATTTCTAGAACTTCCTTATTTCATTTGGAGGCTGAATTGTTTTTAATTACATTCTTTAATATAAACTACTATTTTAATTAATTCTGCTTTACTTAATGAGGATGACATAACCAGAAAACCCTTTTAAACTGTACTTCTCACATAATTTTGATTTCAGGAAACTTAGGTGCCATTTAATTGAGGTACTAAAAGGGCTAAATAGAATTTTGCAAAAAGCAAAATTTCTAAAACTAATCAGCATCCCTGAGAAGAGCTGCTCTTTGAAGTTTATGAGACCCTAATGTATAGTATTATATCCATTCTTGTAAGAAGGTTAATCAAAACAGTCTCTGAAACAGTGTCAATGAAATACGGGTTTTCCTTTATGTTAAAGTAGCCTTCCTGTCCTAGTGGGAGTTCTGAGCTATTTTGTCTTGAACACCAGTGTGTATGGAGTCATGGATAGATGCGAAAACATTTTGTATTATATCTTCCACGTCACGTGTGCCAAAGAAAGTTAGTTAATATCTTATGGGTGTCTTGTAGCCGTGTGGAAAGCCCAGCTTCTAACTGACTGGGGCTAGGATTGTTCATATCCACGTTGATAATTATATCAGTCAGCGGGTAGTCCTTCTGTGAGCTGTGAGGTACGTGCAGAAAAGCCCGGGGGAGACTACATGGCCGCACTTTTCATTACCGCACCTGACGTATGTGCTCACAGGTGTTCACGCTTCCTCAGGTTGCTTTACTTCTAGAAAACCCAGTAAGCAAAAATCATACATGCGTATTGTATGTGCATTTTTATATTAAGTGATACACATACACAATGTTTGGGGTTTTCAGAGTCATGAAGATGTGTAACATTGTGAATTTATGGTCACTTTTAATGAAAATTCACCGTTTTTGAAATAACGTTAACCTCTCGCTGCCTTTCATAATGTTACTTCACTGTATTTGGCAGACCCAAGACATCTCATAAAATTGACCTGTGTGTGCTCCTCTCTTAACTGCCTTCCTTACACACCAGGAGTGAAGCACTTCCTCGTGCTCAAGCACACGTGAGTGCCTGGCCTACATGGACTGGCCGTCCCCAGGAGTGAGCCCTGGCCATCTGGAGGGACGTGAGCACCTCCAGGCAGCTCACCGGGCAGAAGCCCAGCTAAAGAGAACGTGCCTCCCTGCTCACTGACCTTTCTTTTGCTCCACACGATGCAAGCGGTGCTAAGGGTTAAATGCATCTGTTTGTGTTCAGTGACAAATACTTAATTTTTCAAAATTGGGTTTTTTTTAAAAACTGGTAGGCACGCTAATTTGGGACTAGTTGATGTCTTTCTCAGGCAGTGTTCTAGAGTATAATTACAAAGATAGTGACTCTGTTTTCCAGTTTCATGCCTGTCTCTTTCAGAACAGGCAGAAGTTCTATTTGTACCAAACAATGCATCTGAACTGAAAGGCAGAGGCCACACTTTCTTCAGGTAGTTAGAGCCCTTCACGTTATTGCACGCTCTTCCGGAGGGATCTGGGAGGGACACTTGTCCTCAGTGGGGAAGGACATTCCTAGCTGCTGGAATTACAGAGCAGAGCATTCTCACTGCCGAGGGGCGCCCAGGTATGAGAGCTCGGCCCATGGATGTCCGTGTACGGGATGGGGAGTCCTGGTCCTGTTGAGCTTTCCTCTGTGACCTGGTCTTTGTTGCAGGAACCCTCACCCAGAACGAGATGGTGTTTAAGCGGCTGCACCTGGGGACCGTGTCTTATGGAGCAGACACGATGGACGAGATCCAGAGCCACCTCAGGAATCCATACTCACAGGTAAGCTCATCGGCGTCCGCACGGGAGCTGCTTGCAAAAGTGCCCGGCTCCGTCGAGCCAGCCTGAACCCGCTGTATCCGCTAATCTGGAAATCAGCAAACATCTTTGAATGTCCTAAAGCACTCAGTTCTAATTTATAAATCAAGAAGCAGTCTTTGAACCAATTTTAAATAAGCATTTCTATACTGTAAAATAATAGAAGGGATATAATGACCTTAAACCAGTTACTCATATGAAATAATTTTCTTAGTGAAATACTCCAAAAAATTACTCAGGATAGGTAGTATCTTTAAGACTATGAAGTAGAATACTACATCACAGGTGTTTCTCACCAGTTCCTCTGGGTTTCTTCGTAATTAATAAGATTTTCTCATATTTTTTTGCTTCTTCAATAAACAGAAGTAGACACACGGTATCACGAGCCCTAGTGTCCCTGTCATTCTGCCTCAGCAGCTATCCATGCACCGCAGACCCGGTTCCCTCCGTAGCCCTTCTCCTCCTTCACCATACCACTGTGAAGTGAAACTCAAATGTCGCGTTATTTCATCTGCAAATACGTCGTCTGTGTCTGGATTAGATAAGGACTCCTTGGGCGGGGGCGGGGGGCGTATATCCTAAATCTTGGCCTTTCCCTGGAGCCTCAGGAGCTCTCTGAGGTTGCAGGAACAGGAAATACACAGCCTAGTAGCCACAGCGTTTGCCGGAGACTTTGTAGGCCGTGTGCTCTGCAAGTGCGTCTGTGGCCTGGGAAGGTCCTGACTCACCAGGTCCTGACATTGGGCCCACAGGGCCACGTGTTCCCACAGATGACGGGGTGTGGGGCAGGCAGACACAGGCCACTCTGCAGAGTTCATTTTAGGCCGCGCGGGTCCCCTAGCCTGTTCCCAGGTGGCGTTCGTGTTGCGCTCATTTGAATTCACTGATTCTGGGTAACCAAACCTCGCAAGCCCAGGGCGTCTAAGATGCCGCATGCACAAGGCTGTGGTTTGAACCCAGGGCCAGCCATCACTTCCCTGGGCTGCTTTTCTGCCTCTCTGCTGGCCTGTTGTGGGGTTCGGTCACCCCCATCGTAACAGGCCAGCATATATCAGGTGCAAACGTGCACATCGCCCGCCCCCCAGGGAAGAGGGGGCTCGCATGTACACAGACCACTGCCGCCTCGAGGCTCCCACGGGCCATCTGGCAGCGGTGCCCCCAGAGGCTGTAGGCCCTGTGTATTGACGGTCATACTTCTGACTTGACTTTCATAGACGGGGCTGAGCCACACGCCCTGAGCAGTTTCTGCTCTGACCAAATTCAGGTGTACTGTCTGCCTTACATTCAGTTTGTGAAAACCTTCTCTTTCCTCTCTAATGTTTACCAGAATGGCGTGTACTTTACTTTTCAAGACGCTGTCAGATGAAAAGTGTCTAATGCATATGTGTTTATCGTATGTAATGATCACTTACACAAGCACACATACGTGCACACATACACTTAAAACCAAGCCCTTTCTTCAGTTGGATGTCATTCAGTTCAGTACAGAGCATTTTGTAACCTAGAACATTTATTAACAGAAGGAAAATCTAAAAAGGAGAAGGAAAAAGACTTCCCTTCTCCTGGTAATCTAGGTCTAGGTCAAAACAGTACCAGGTAAAATCTGTTTTTAAAAAAATAAATTTACATTATCCATGAATATGATTTTAATAGCTCCAAATAAGCTGTTTTACTAGAAAAATTAAAAACAGAAAGGATGAGTCAGTGTATAAAAATAGCAAGTATTTAATACTTATTTCCATGGAGGAGGTCTTTTAAAAATCTTTTTTTCTAAGCTGTCTGTTGGTTGGCTGATTAGATAGTACTCTTTTGTAAAATTGATTTTATTCCTGAGATTCTGTCCTTTTATTAAGATGATAATAGTCTACCAAGTCCACTGCAATGTAACACGAATCTTTCATAATCTGATTATATTTCCCCTCCGGAAGCATTTGGTGATGGAGGGCATAATCTTTAATGGCATTTGTGTGAAATTAAATTATACAGCCATCGATAAACAGAGTCCTAAGGGGAGTCAGCCGTGTTGCGTGCCGCTCTCCCTTTGCCGTGCGAGCGGCACACGGGTGGGAGGCGAGCGCGGGCGAGAGGCGGCGCCGGCAAGCCCTTCATTAGACAGCACTGTGACTTCACTGGCAGAGTAGTCACGGCTCGGTGGCTCTGCACGCCCCGTCCAAAAGCGAGAGCCTGGCTTTCTCAGGAGGGCCGTCACGAGTGGCCATGAAGGTAACCGAGGAGCCTCCGTGGTCCTGCTCCACCTCCCCCGGGAGCGGGGGGAACGGCCTGCCGCCCACCCCACCGCCGGAGGCGAGTGCCCTCGAACACAGCCCGTTGCGGGGGGTGCCAAACGCAGGGAGCAGGGAATCATGTCCGGAGCGCGAGAGTCTGAACTAGGAGGTGGGGATCAGTTTTCGTCGGATGCAGGGGTTACTGTCATGCACAAAACTAGCTCTCATGCAGAGGCTGTGACAGGCTGGATTCCTTTATTGTATTACAGGAAGGTTCGTAAGTCTTTTTTCCCTGCTTTTAGCGTTAGTCCACTTCAGGTCCAGCACTTTTTAACGAGACACGAAAGCAGTTAGGAGTATGTGGCTCTGGTTTGCTCTTTAACTCACCCCATCTTTGCACGGAGAACAAACATGACTTATTACGGACTTAGCAAGCCAATGCCGTGGATCAAGTGAATGTAGAAAAGGAAAGCTCTCCGACTCTAGGTACTGCAACAGACAGTCTGGTCGCCGTGCCAACCGGGAGACGCCAGTGTGCTGGCACAGACCCAGCACGTGAGCGAGCCCGGCACGTGAGAGCTGCTTGTCTCATCCCTCACTGATGCGCTCATAAACATCACGCAGGGTGGTACCTCCAGTATCGGCTACGTGTGTCTCTAGTTTTGTGACGTTCCGTATTTTAGCAGATGCAGTCTCAAGCTAGCGGGAACGCTGCCAGTTCAACGCCACCAAGAAAGGCCCAATCCTCAGCTCCCAAAGTGAGAAAAAGTGTTAGCAGTCGAGTCCACGACGCGGTGAAGGCCATTGCGCTCTGCCACAACGTGACCCCCGTGTACGAGCCTCGAGCCGGCGTGACCGCGGAGGCCGAGTACGCGGAGGCGGACCAGGACTTCAGCGACGGGAACCGCACCTACCAGGCCGCCAGCCCTGACGAGGTCAGTCGGGGCCTCTTAGGGGATGTCAGATACAAACCTGCACCGGAGGCGTGAGAATTCGTTCTTCCGGGGCGTGAATGCAAGGGGAGCTTTATTATCGCATCTAATGGTGCCTTAGCTCCAGGCCTGAAGGCCACACGGCTCTTTTGGATCCGTGCATTTGGTCCTCGTGTGTCCACATACTCCAGAAAGTCTTAAGAGTGAGTTACTGGAAAACACATGAGAAAAATCAGAGTTTTACTGAATTTGTAAACTGATTTGTGACCAAGTCAGATCTTAACAAAGCTGCTGGAGCCTGGACTGTTCCTCCCTCATCGTCCCATCTTCATACTTCCACATGAATTGTCAGGCTTACATGTTAAATTTCCGGGTTTGTTTGTTTGTTTTGCCAGAATTTAGCTATAGCATATTTATTTCAAAAGAGAATTGGGATGTAAATCATTTCAAAAATCTACAGAAGACAGAAACAGTAAAATCTTAAATGTGGCAAATTAGTCATTTCTGACCTTACATCATTTTTTTATTTTTATTTTTTTATTTTGTTTAAAGATTTTATTTATTTGTTTTTGTCAGAGAGAGAGAGAGAGAGAGAGAGAGAGCGCTCACAAGCAGGGGGAGCAACAGAGAGGAGAAGCGGGCTCCCTGCTGAGCAGAGAGCTCGATCCCAGGACCCCGGGATCACGACCTGAGCCAAAGTCAGTCACTTAACCGACTGAGCCACCCAGGTGCCCCCATTTTTTTTATTTTTAGATTGATAAAAGCCATTGTTAAATTAATTTGCCCAATTCCTGTTCAGCCAGTATATTTTAAATAACGTTTTCTTGTGCTCTCCCTTGTACTCAAGGTTCTTGAGATGATTCTGTAATCAAGCCAACGACCACGGGAGCAATATAAGTAAACAAGCTTCTTTAAATACTCCATGAAATTGGATCATGTAATAACCCCCAAAAAGTACCGTCAATCACAGTTTAAAAAAGAAAAATCAGATCTAATGTTTTAGAGCGAGGAGCCCGGTGATTCTCATAAACGAGTATTTCAGAAGAGCACGGTCCTTCTGCCCCGGTGACATCGCAGCAGGGAACTTGGGCGCCGCTTCCCCCCGAGATGTCCGCGTCGGCGAGGCTGGGGGGCTGGGGCCTCAGGCTGCCGCTGGGAACCACAGCGTGAAACCAGGAGCGCTGAGGTGCTGGGGCCTAACATGCACTGCAGAGTCCGGAGCACTGACAAGAGCATCCCTGTCGTGCTAAATAAAATTAATTAAGAGGTCAGAAGATACATCTGTAAGTTTCCCGTGTTAGGAAAGGCGTCCTGTGAGTCATAGCTAGAGCCAACTTGGGACCTGGGGCAGAGAGGACTGTGTAGACGTGTGTTGTGGGTGCTGGCTCTCAGGGGTTTGTGTCCTGCTTCCCTGCAGCTGGGAGCAGCCGGTCCTGCCCGGCCTGTTTGTTCCTCGAAAGCTGCTTGCGACCATCCTGATGTGTTTCGTTCCCAGAGGCGCCCTCAGGCTGTGTCTGCCATCTCCTGGGAGCCACAGGGGCTCACCAGCACCCTTCATCCTGTCTGCACGGCACGGAGACTGACAGTTTTGTTTTCTTCAGTCTTTTTTGTGTATCTGCCTTTTTCTGTACCTGTGCTCGGTTCCAGAAGTGCTGATTGCTGGGCCTGGTGTGGGGCTGGTGCTTCTCCATTCTGGAAACGCACTAAGTGGCCCCCACAGCTGAGAACCACTGAGTCTTGTGAGTCTTCCCTGGGCGCTCCCTATGGTGTGCGGGAAGCACCGCGGCCAGCAGGTGGAGGGCCACACCCTGGAGACAGAGACTTGGGACCTGGTTACCTTGTTCTGACTTCATAATGACGAGGAACCCGAAGTGCACCAGCAGACGCTCGGCGTTTTACTAAGCTTTATGCACCGCTGTATTATTTGAAAACCAAATTTATTTTTGAAGAGGTAGTTAAACAGGCACTGCCTTGTTTATTTAGTCAGGAAATTAGCCCATGATAACTAAACAAGCTACTTTAGAAATTAGGACATGTCATTACTCATGTAAAAGCTTAGAGGTGGTGAAAAACAGCCAAAAAGATGAAAGTTCAGTTGTTTTTCTTTAAACGCGGAAAGCTGAGACCAGTTTCACTAGCTCCAGGCCTCCCCGCAATGCTCGCTCACATGGAGACACCTTCCCCCGCCCCGCCCCCTGCAGCTGCCTGCCACACCCCTGCAGCCCTGGGCCCCCTGCACTGCGGGGTTCTGCTCGGGGCTGATTTAGCTGGAGCAGGCCTCCTCACGCACCCCCGGTGTCCCGGGCACACTGCGGGTCACACAGCTTGCGTGGGGCTCAGAGCGCCTCGCAGACAAGAAGCATTCAGGTTGCTGTGCTCGAGTCATTCCCGTGCACCCCAACTTCTTCCCACGCCTCTGCCTGCACCCCACCCAGGATGCTCTTGTTGGTTCACAACCAGCTGACAGTGGGCTCGTCAGGGCTGGGGTAGGGGGAACTTCCAACCCTGTTGTATTACTGTTAGACATTTTTACAGTAACTTTATTATTCCTATAATTAGTTTTTAAATTAAACTGAAAAGAATGAAAGAGCCTGAAGACAAAGAAGGATCTCAAAGCCTGTTTGATCCTGAACCATCACCTTCATAACAGCTTGTGGGGGTCGACCCGGCACCTTTTGGGCATGACGCGGTACCACAGGTGTTTGAGGGGAGGGGCGGTGCTCTCTCTCGGCCTCCTCAGACTCTTGTCTTCTTTTGTGCCCCGTGAGGGTCTCACCCGGACCGCCCCCCCGCGGGTGTGCGGGTCTCAGCCACCACCACCCCCCCCCCCCGCCACCGCCCTGCAGGTGTGCGGGTCTCAGCTGGGCCCTTGAGGCCCAGGCTGCAGGGAGGTGCTGGGACGGCCCTGCCTTGGGCAGAAAGGAGGGAGCTGTCCGTGGTATTTATCTAGAAATCAGTTTCCTGGGAATATCAGGCCTTGATGTTCGAGCAGGGGCCAGAGCCCTGGAGTCCATAGCCAGGCCGAGTCTCGAGTCTCGCAGTAAAAGGTCTTTCCCCGTTCTGCTGCCTGATGACCTTGTGATGGCGAATCCCCATCGCTGTGGAGTCCCAGCGTCACCCAGCTCTTCTCAGGATCGCTGGCGCAGCCTGTGAACACTGGGACTGGCCGCGGTGTGGCAGGTGGTTGAGGAGCTGCGCAGGGTAGCCGGCTCATCACGCACGGGGAGGCGGGCACGGGGCGCGTGGGGAGGCCCAGTTCCGCCATCTCTCCGGCTCTCCTCCTCGGTGTGCTTGGTCTGGAGTCTGCTGGTCGGGGGACGGGACTTCATTAGCACCCCACTGGTACACTCTGTAGATTGTGTTGACCAATAAATATGGAGACATCTGTTGTGGCCAAACTGCATGCAGCTTTGGGAATCGTGTATGTAGCACATATTTTTATTTGGTAATAGGAAATCTAGGAGAAACTGCTCAGAGGAAGAGCTAAGATTTAGATGATGTATAAATTGCCATCTTAGCATTCCATTGTATGCTTTGAAACAGATGTGGGCCCCTGGTCACGGCCCTTTAAAGGAAATGGACCACGTTCCTTTTCATACAAAGAAAGGGTTGAACACATTTTTTTCTGTATTATATAACATTCTAGAAATTCTCAAAAATTGCATGTGATTATATATTGAAAAAGAACTATTTCCCAGTCTTAAGCCTAGGAAACTGAGACCACAGATGTTTCTCAAGAAAAATTTTATTAGAAGTTGTAAAAATACTATATTACATATTTACCTTGTTACCTGCCAAAAGTAAATATAAATTTTATTGAAAATACATGGAATTTTTCATCTTTAGGTTTTTATATAACTCATAACACTTTCTAAATCTTAAATTAGGTATTCACAATAGAGAGGGAATCTCATCAATTCCAAGATTACCGGAATCAGATAGAAACTGCTAATCTTATAATTAGAATTTTTTCCTTGTTTAAAATTTCTTTCTACTTTGGAGATTGGACAATGATTAAAAGTGGCAGCCCATTTAAATAATCTTAAAAAAAATCCCTAACACATATTTTAAATCTGAAAATGAAGAAAATAGAGTTCGTCATAATTTTTAAAGAGCTCTATTGATGCAATGTTTGCAAATCCCTAAGGCCCAAGGAAAATAATCTAAATGGTTCATTATTTAGCTTATTGAACTTTGCTGCAGTTAGGTTGACGGATGATGGCAATGCTTCCCAATCACCAAAGCACCGTTTTAAAAGCATTTTTTATTGAATAAAGTGCTTAGAATATTGCACCCTGGAGCTTTATTCAGGGAAATGGCTCAATTGATGTTTTCTGTTTGACCTCAGCTTTGACCTATCACAACATATATGGTTAATAAGCAACATTATCATTTCAGAGACGTCACTGGTTTTGTCCATTCTGCATCAACACCCTGCTCTTACAATCCCTACGTGTTTATGGCTCTTGTGTCCTCTTCGTCTTTAGAAAGAACGTAATTTAAGTAGAATGTTCTTGTTTCTGAGACCCTGGTATCACAGTTGCAATTCTTCACAACATAAGTGGCCTTCATTTTCATTTTCCTGAAAACAGAAAGGATCTCTTACCTTACCTAAAGATGTGCACAAATGAATGTTTTATACAAATAATGAAATTCTGGGGGAGTTAATGTTAAATCCTTAAAGGCTCTGTGAGGTACAGTCATTAAATACTTGCTGGGACGTGTCATCGGGGAACATCGGTGATACTTTAAGGTGTAGCAAGCGGTGGTAATGTTCAAGTGTCAGTAACTCATCGTGTATTCACCATGTGGAGCCCACTGATGCCCTGTCCCTGTTTCTTATGATAAGTGATCAATATTTCATTTTCTCTGAGAGAGTAGAAAGTTTCACTTGCCTGTCACTTTATCTCCACAGCCTGAGCATAGCAAACTGCAGCTTAGTAAACATTAGATGTTCCCTGGAAATTCCTGGACAGAATTAAGACCCATCCTCCTTCGGTTGTGGTGTGTCCCGTGCGAGACCCCGAATGTCGTGAGGCCTCAGAGCGGATATGCGCTCCGTGGGCAGAGCCTTGGTGCTCACAGTCCCCAGCTCCAGGGATCAGGGCACACGGTGACACAGACCCTGAAGACCTCTGGCCTCTTTGGGCCCAAAAAGACTGATTGGCCATGATTTTTAATGACTGCTTCCTTCTGAAAACTAGCTGTTTATTGGTAATATTCTTCTCCGCACTGTGGCGAGAACGTTCTGTGTTTACATGTTATTTTCAGGTACAGATACCAGCTCCTCACTTGGACATTTATTTGCAAGAATCAGCTAAATGCCAAACCACAAGTGGATTATTTAAATATGGAAGTAAATATCGTCCTTAATGGCCTTACTTTGGGGTTTCCCAAAGCAAGCTCTCATGGGTGGGGTGTGTCCCGTTGTATACTCGCTGTATTGTGCGTGTTCAGTGGCGTGGGGCTGTGATGTTGCGTTAGAGCGTGTGGGGGCGGGCCCCTGTCTGACGGACGCCTCCTCCCAGGAGCAGCGGACAGTGCGTGCACAGCCAACCATGACTGCTGATCGGCAGGTTTTCCAGGTGATCAGATTACATTTCATGTTCATATTCTGCTAAGTTATAACAATGATGGTAATACCACACTCGAAAATGAAGACAGGTCTGTGATCAGGTTATGATCTATCAAATGCCTGGTGAGAAAGGCATCCCTGGCTTGTACCTGGCAGGTACGTGTATGTCGTTGCTAATGTGATCAAAGGAGGTTCTCCCAAGCTTTTCAGTAATGGCACAGAAGCTGCTGAATAATGGAATTGTAGAGAAAGACTAATGTTAAGATCTTGCTTCATGTTTTCTCTCCTACGGAAGGGCCCTTGGAAACACCTTCCTGTAGTGGTTATACTTAGCATGGAGAAGTGCGATGTGCACATAAGTTGCCTGTGACAAAGATTGTGTGTTACTAAGTGGCCTGTGGATGAGATTTAGCCCAGGCTCCCTCTTAAATATATTTTTTATATTCACATTTTAATTAATTTTACCTCTGTGTTATTGTCAGTAGTTACATTATTAGAAATTTCCAGAAAGGGGCGCCTGGGTGGCTCAGTTGGTTAAGCGACTGCCTTCGGCTCAGGTCATGATCCTGGAGTCCCGGGATCGAGTCCCGCATCGGGCTCCCTGCTCAGCAGGGGGTCTGCTTCTCCCTCTGACCCTCCCCCCCTCATGTGCTCTCTCTCTCTCATTCTCTCTCTCTCAAATAAATAAATAAAATTTAAAAAAAAATCTATATAATATATGGGCGCCTGGGTGGCTCAGTCGGTTAAGCGACTGCCTTCGGCTCAGGTCGTGATCCTGGAGTCCCGGGATCGAGTCCCGCATCGGGCTCCCTGCTCGGCAGGGGGTCTGCTTCTCCCTCTGACCCTCCTCCCTCTCGTGCTCTCTGTCTCTCATTCTCTCTGTCAAATAAATAAAATCTTAAAAAAAAAAAAAAAAGAAATTTCTAAAAGCTCAGTAGTCATGGAAGTAGTCATTTGAAATGTATTAAGCCTTTAAGTTTGGAGTTATCTTTACATTTCAGAGAATGATCTCTCAGGATTACATCCTGTTAGAAGGTCAGGCAGCAGCTTCCGGAGGAACATGGCAGCACACACGGAGGATTTGATAAACCACTTTCCCCACGTTTTATTCCGGTACTGACAAAACTGCCAGAACAGATCAAGTCAAGCAGTAGCACCGGAAACTGCCTTACTAAAGAACCCTACCTGAGCACCAGGACAACTTCGTGTTCTGTGGGCCATGGATACAGGGCGAGGGGTGCTAGATGGCCCACACTGTCACAGAGAGCATCCCCCGGGAACAAGAAAAGACATGCACACCCCCCCGCCCCCGCCCTTCTCACTGATGGGGAAGGCAGGTGGCTGTGTGTTCCCTGCTCCTGAGATAATTCTGAGCCAAAGACCTGGCCGTTTCTACCCAGCCCTCAGCAGCTTTGTATGTATGTCCTGTTAGTACAGAGAACACAACCAAAGAGAAGCCCTGGTCAGGAGAGGCCAGAGATCCAAAGCAACGTCCGTGCAAACACTGAACAACTCCCGCTCACGCTCCAGCTCCCAGGGCACAGCCAGCAGCGTGGGGGGGGGGGGGGGGCGGCGGACGAAATTGCATTTCCCTTGGAGGACATACCCGGGAGCATCTTGCAGACCAGACCAGAGGCTGTGCTCCCCAACAGAATAAGTGAACTCGCATCAACGAAAAAATTCAGAAGGATAAAACAAAACCAGAGGAAAGTAGGAGAAAGAAAAGGTAAGGAGAACAAAAAGTAATGATTGAGAAGGCAATAAATTCAGAAATTGTTGGCAAAGATCGTAACTAATATAAACTAATATAAACTGGTGAGTGCAAACTAAGTGCAAAATTAATCCAACACAAAACTTTTCTGGAACAAGGAGGATATTCCAAAGGTTTCTAAATCACTTCATGAAGCCAACTTAATTCTAAATTCTAAAATCTGATCAAGATAACATAAATAGACACACAGTAAGAAAGAGATTTACAGATGAATATTATGACCATAGAGACAGAAATCCTGTAGTACCCACAAACCTACAGTATGTTGAAAGACCATGACCCAGTAGCATTTTTCCTAGGAATACAAGAATGATACTAGGAAATACATTAGCATGGCTCTGTAGGAGTCAGAAATCACTTGATAATCTCATTTCCATTAGTGAGTGCCTTAAAAAAGGCATTTAAGTTAAAATTCAGTACCCATTCCTGGATCAAAACAAACAAACTAGGCCCCTCTCCACATCCAGTAATAGTCAATGCAAAATAGAGAGGTCCTTTCTTACCATGATTCATGATGCCAGTCTTAAATCAATACTCACCATCACACCAGCTAAACTCTACAGCCGTCCCAAGTGAAGAATAAAACAAGGATGTCTGCTAACTGCAGTACCATTTCATACTGTCCTGGATGTTCTATCCAGACAGTGTGTCAGAAAAAAATCATTGTCATTATTACAAGGAAATAAAATTACTGCTTAGACATGACATGACTATATCTAGGCAACCGAAGAATCATCATTCAGGAGACCCCAGTAAAAATACACAAACTCATACTTTCTTACATATCAACAACCACCTGCTACATTGAAGACGATGTCCCATTCATAAACCCACAACAATAAAAATATTTAATCATGAACTTAAGTAGAAATATGTCCTGTGGGGAAAAGAAAACAGCCAATTTTAAAGCTATGCTTCAAAGCACTGTTATTAATGCTTTACCTACATCAGTCTTTTAATAGATTCTGAAAGAGGTGTCCTCATTGATTGTTCAGGTAATTGTCAGCCCTGGCTCCCCTTCAGAAACATCTGAGGAGTTTTAAACCCTCCAATGTCTAGATTTCTTCCAAACCTACTGAAACTAAATCTGCAGAATGAACATTCTTCACCAATTCCTTCTATTATTCCTGATTGATCTGTTTTAAAAACAGTTAATTTCAGTAAATGTGAAGATTGTGGTGTACGTTGCTTAATCAGTTAAGTAGGTACACATGTTCATATTAGACTGTTGTGCGAATCTACATTTTACCAGCACGGGAGAACCTCCTGTGAAGAGCACTGTGCCAGGAGTCCGTAGTCTTGAGTCCTAGAAACCCCTCACCCCTGTTGGGCCTCCATGACCCATCAGAGGGGAGCAGGGCTGTATTTTTATGCCTGGACCAGTGACGCCCCTCCCCCTCCCCCTCCCAGCTCCCTCACAGTTACTGGAATACCCAAGCAGTCTCAGGCCTTGTATCTAATCGAATGTGATTTGCAGTCGCGTACCTTCCCACATCCAGGCCCAGGTGGCTTCCGGTGAATTCAACGAAGCATTTAAGAGGAAATAATACCAATTCTATAGAAACTCTTCCAAGGTACAGTAGGGGAAGGAACACTCGTCTGTGTTAAACTGACACCAATATCAGACAAAGGCATCATGAGAGAGCTACAGACCAAATCACTTCTGAGCAGAGGTGCAGAAATCCCACAGAGTGGGGGCAGGTAAAGCCCAACAGGAGGTGAAAAAGATAACGTCCTGATCAAGTGGAGCTTGCCCCAGGAATGCAAGGCTGGTTTGACAGTTGTAAATCGATCAATGTAATTTCCCACAGACTGTAGGGGAAAATCCATATGATCGTTGCAGGAGCTTCACGGGGAAAAACACTTGGCAAAAATCCAGCGTCTGTTTCTGATAAAATCTCTCAGTAAACTAGGAGTAAAAGAGTTGGTGCAGCTTAATAAGGACATCTTTGAAAAATCCTGCTGTTCACATGATACTTCATAGGAAGCAATGGGTAAGTTCCTTCTAATGTTTAGAGCAGGCAGAGGAGGCGTCCTCTCTTTCCACACAGAACTAGCCAGGGCACTAACGCAAGAAAAGAGAAATAAAAGGCATACAAGCTGGAGAAGAAGAAATAAAACTCTTTTTTGGTAGAGGATAGGATTATCTCCATAGAAAATCCCAAAGGCTCTACTAAAAAAAAAAAAAAAAAAATGGTAATGTTTAAGAACTGAATTTACCAAGATAGCACATCAGAACGCCCATATACAAAAATTACTTGTATTTTTATATACTAGCAGTGAGCAATTACAAATTGAGATTTTTTAATGTACCATTTATCATGCACCAAAAGCACATGAAATACTTAAGGATGGATCTAACCAAACATGCATAGGATTTGTGTGCTGCCAGCACCGAGACAGTGAAGGAGAGTCGAAGAGGGCCTGTGTGTGAGCGTGCGTCGTGCTCACGGACTGGAAGACCTTCTGTTGCCGAGGTGCCGACTGATTTCCTGCCAAGGAGGTGCAGTGCAGAGGGGGTGATGCTTGAAGAAATGATGCCCAGAACAACGGGACTGTCATACACAAAGCCTCAACTAGTATCTCTCCCCGTGTACAAAAATTAAGTCAAGGGGCACCAGGGTGGCGCACTCAGTTGAGCGTCTGCCTTCAGCTCAGGTCATCCTCCTGGGGCCCTGGGATCGAGCCCCACGTCGGGCTCCCTGCTCAGAGGGGAGCCTGCTTCTCCCTCTCCTCCCCGCTCGTGCTCACTCTCTGTCGCTCTCTCTCAAATAAAATCTTTAAAAGAATTAAATTGGTCACAGACATAGGAAAAACCTAGAAGTATAAAATTTCTAGAAGAAAGTCTGTGGGCTTGAGTCAGACAGTGATTTCATGGGACACAAACAGCACAACTTGTAAAAGAAGTTGATGGATCGGACTCAATGGTAAACATCACATTGTTCAGGGACACCATGAAGACGAGGACAAGCCACAGATCTGTAGAATGTGTTTGTGAAACACATGTCTGATCAATGAGTGGAAACCAAAATCCGTGAAGACTTCTCAGAACCTGCTAACAAGAGAACCGCCCCCAATTCAAACGTTGGCAAGAGATCTGAACGGCACCGCCAAGAAGAGGTATTGACTCTAAAACCGTAGGCATAGTGAGGCTTCGTGTGTCTGTCAAGTGACTGGCATTTTGTGGGGCAAGAGCTGGCTGAAAGGTAGACTGGCCACTTGAGGGGGAGAGAGACATTGCTTAGACCCCAGGCCAGTGATGCTGGGCACCTGGGGGCGTGCCGCTCACGAGCACGTGCTCTGGACTGTCCCGTTCACGCTTCAGCGCGTGTCGTAGGCGCCCGTTAGCCCTCCACTCCAGGTAAGAGGTTATGAGTTCTCTCTTACTGAAGGAAGGTTTGTGTTGGCCCCGAACGCACCGCAGTGAGCCCGGTGGAGCTCGGGGGCCTCAGGCACAGAGGTCCTCGAACCACTGCGGGTTCGGGTGTAGAAGGTGACACGTGAGCAGACCCGTCGACGTGTGCGTGTTGTAGTGAGTGCCGCAGCGGAGGGGACAGGCGAATGAAGGGGAGAGTGGGAGGGGGCCAGGACAGGAGCCCCTCAGGCCATCCGCGGGGCCTTCCGGAGGGGCGGGGGCGGGAGACAGCCTGCGGAAGTGGATGGAGAGAGGGTGGTAGGCGGGCTCGCCAATGCAGCCCTGAGCGCACACTGGGACGGGCGGCGGCTCGAGTGGGCCGGCGGGTTCGCTCGCAGCCTGGCGTCCAGCGCCGTAAGCCTGCCTCCCGTAGGTGAAGCTACACGGCGGCCTTCCGGCACGGTGGGGATCTGCTGTCTGAGTTCATGCTGTCGTCCCTTGAGCCGCTTCACACTTCGTAGCCGTGCCGTTCGTTACACATGAGCGCGGCTTTCGTGCTTTCGCAAAGTATGTAATTTTAATTGCTTAAACGTCTTGAGGAGGAAAATAGAGTCAAACTGTCAATGCCCTTGACATTTTCTTTCCTTTTATTTCTACATTTAATAGCACTAGATGGAAGTTACTCTAGGAGGCTCTCTGAACAAATACTGCTGCCCTGCGTCAGAGTTTGTGCGGGTTCTGGCCTGGCCCGCTTCGCGCCTAGTGCGCTCTGAGTCGAGGTGGTGAAGCTCAAGAACAGGACACTGTCCGCCCTTCACTGCGAGCTCGTAGCCACGTGGCTGACTCCAGGGGCAGGTACTGAGCACGTTGGCGGGAAGCCCGCTGCAAGTACTGCATGTCCGGGTCCATCCTTTGGGGTTGGTTGTTTACAGGCCCGTCCAGAAATGTTTGATTTTGTGGCACCCAAAAGAAGCCTCCCACCACTAAGCAGCTTGTGTCAGAACAGCAGTTAAAGCATCTATCTTGTGAAAAAGTTTATACTTCTCTTCTGGTTGGCGTTATGTAGAGAGTTAGTCCTCAGAATGATGATGATTAACAGTTGGCGTGGCACGCTGGCCGGGTGTAAGCCACTAGACGGCTTCTGTTAGGAGCTGCTGCTTGGAACGGGTCGTGAAGTACGTAGTAAACAGATGTGAGTCCACAAGTGTAGACTGCTGAACCCGCCTGGTGGGGCGCGGAGGAGGTGACGGGGCCTCCGCAGAAGCATGCAGTTTAACGTCAGAGTGTAATAGTCCCGCTTTCACAGTGGACGTTCAACATTTCACCTGGGGAGTCCTGGGTCGTTGGCACTTTATAGCGAGGTTTTATAGGAAACGTGTCCAGTGTGCATTTCCTTTTCCACCTGAAGTGAGTTGCAGAATTGTTCGCTTGCCCCTTCTGGATGTGCTCTTTCTGTTGATGGCCACGTGTCTTTTTGTAGTACTGTAACTTAGAGCATATCGCTGGTGCTCCCGATTATGGCGCTGTATTAGCCGTATGGGGTTTTAGGATCTGGGCAAACTTGAGGAGCTCAGGTAACACGCTGGAAAGCCAGAGATGGCGAGCTCTAATCTGAGCCGCACAGTGACTCACTGTTCAACAGTCCGCTCGCCTACGGGATGCTGGACTCACATGTGACCCAGCCGCTCAGCTCAGGAGCAAGACAGCCCCCACGTGTTACTGTTGCTGCAAACAAACCACCCAGCGTGGAGCCTGGGGGGTGGCCCGTGGGGAGGAGTAGAAAAGAGCCACCTGAGAGCACTCCTGGTGCATGGGTCTGGAGTCGGGGCTCACCCAGCCTGCGGAGCGTCTGCACCCTGGGAGGCTGCCACGGATGCCCCACCCCAGGCAATACAGTGGGCCACGGAGACCACCCTTCGCTCAGCAGTCTGCGGGGCGTGTGTCCACCCCTGCAGGGCTGTCCCATCGTCTGGTGCTGAGTGGGGGCCTGAGAACATGTGAACACTTAGGCCGCTGGGTCCTCGCTGCCGTGGGAGGACCTGCCTGCCTTCAGTTCTGCCGCGTCTAACTCACCGTCTCCAATTGTGGCCCCGGCCACCCCGATTCAGACACGCAGATCCTTTCTAGGACCAGAGATGATGCCTTTCTAGATGGCTTTACTTAATTTTAAAAAGCAGTGGAAAATCCCGAATCCAGTCAAAAGACGATTTTTTTCTTCTACTCTCTCCCCAAGGCAGTGCCAAGTAACACTCGGGCATCTCCACGCGGCTTTTCTGTTCTCTGTCCAACCTGGAGTTCCCTCTCCTGACCTGGTCGGGCTCACTGGTCCTGGGGAGGCTCAGCTGGGGGGGGCGCTGGTGCTCGGTACACACGTATTCTGCACGTGGTCAGACGCGCGCCGCGGTTGGGGGTCCGCAAGACCTTCTTCCAGCCCGGGTTCACCAGCAGGACTGCGCAGCCGTCAGACTCACCTCACGGCGATGAGCACAAGAGGACCAGTGGGACCAGGGGAAGGGGTGCCAGGCCGGGGTCCCTCCCCGGGGGTCCTGCGGACAGCACTCACTCGTTGCAGCAATGATGTGACACCGTGCATGGAGCGCTGCCAACCCAGGAAGCCCACCTGAGCCTGGGCGTCCAGGGTTTTCACTGGGGGTCATTCGTGTAGACGCGGGTGACCCACACGTGGCTGACCTTCGTTTCCAGCCCTGCAGGTCAAGGGGACACCACGAGACCGGCGCCCCTCCGTAAAGCACAGGGATGGTGCCGACCACGTGTAGCTGGCCGCCCGTTCCCAGGGCTCGTTCCCGTGGCACGGAGGTCACCCCCAGAAGCACAGGCCCAGCAGGCCGCGGAGTCAGGCTGTTGCCCCTACACAGGGGAGTGTTCTGACCTTGCATTCACTCCCCGGCAGAGGTGAGGGATCACAGCGTGCTCTCCTGACTGAGTGACCCTATCTGAGGCAGCTTTGGTCCTTCACTGTTTTGCAGCAAAACATTTCTAGACAGCAGTTTCTCACAGTATTTGACAAACAAACATTCAAGTTGTTACTATTTGTCTAATTTATCTTCTGGAAAGGGAGAACAGAGATCTTACTGAAACAGTTAATTAAAATAGACAAAAGTAAAAATTTGCTCATTTCCTTTATTTCCCAGAAAAAGGGGAGAGGCATCAATTACACGTTGAGAGTAGGGCTTCACATTTATAAAGGTAAGATGCTGGGTGTTCCTAGAACAGCAGGCTCCCAAAATGCAGCAGAGGAAATCCAGCACGTCAGGCATGGTCCGACCAGCCCAAATATTGTACAGATTCAGGGCTTTGGGCTTTTTCTTGTTTCGAGTTTTGCCTTAGCTCTTTAAACTCAGTCTTCCAGCCTGTTGAGCACATTGTCTCTGGTCAGTGGTTCTGGGTAAGGACACCTGGTAGTGTCCAGGCCGCTCCAGGCACACAGAAGGTCAAGGTGGACACAGCAGGAAAGGCCCAACGTCAGAATTTTCCCTTCAGTGAGACCGTGGGAACACCCCCTGACCCGGGATGTCTGTGCAGACGCCCTCGTGGGCGGGCCTGGCCCAGCGCGTGTGGACGGCGCTCTCCTAGATGCCAGAGCTGACTGCATGGTGTTGCTCACAGCAAGATGAGAATTCTACACCGTTAGATCTCACTGGTTGGCAATCTAATATGTAACATTTTGCTGTCTTGAATTTATAGGTCAGCTAATAGTATGATTTTATTAACTTAAATGAAACTTGTATCTTTAAAGGGAAAATTGAGGAGCAGAAATTGGCACACTGTACGTAGCTGTTCCTACCTCAGCAAGCAGACTTGTGCCCAGCGACGGGGGGGGGGGGGGGGGGGTAGGCG
>NC_138381.1:640364-646778 GCF_054177405.1 Leptonychotes weddellii | reverse complement strand
TAAATATGTCTTTACTGTCCTAGAACAGTAGCCATACGTGTCTATTTGGTTCCTTTGCGAGATGCTCACAACTGGGGAAATAAAGGCACCCCAGTAGAGGAGACCGAGTGGTCTGTTGGGGATCCCTTTACAGCCAGCCCCGTGGAGCGTGGCCGTTTCCGGTGTCCCGCGATTGTTCCTGCCAGCAGGGCCCAGAATGATGCATGGCAATGCCCTCAGCTGTGTTCCAGAACATCCGCAGCCCACGAAACCTCTCTGTAGTCCTAGGAAATATTTCGCTTCAATTTTTCCTACCTTATTATCTTCGGATGCTCCCGGCCTCCACGGGGTGGCACTGGGTCAAGGTGGAAGCATTAAAAACAGCAAGCATCTCCTCACCCTCGGTTGACGGTTGTGCTGGAACCTTCCGGTAGTTAGAACTGCGGGAACTACCTAGAAAGCCCCACTTTAAAAGGGATTCCTGGCCTTCGTGGCGTTGCGGGGGACATCTCGGATGGCATCTGTGAGAGAGGATGAAGGGTAGAACCCTAACATCGACCCAGATGTGCTGAGCGTCCCCGGTGACTTTCACGTGCGTGGGGTCCTGCGAGGTGGCCCGGCCGCCACCACCGTACAGATGAGGAACGGGGATGGGGGGTGACCTGAGCGGTCCCGCCTCGAAGCCAGAGCTGCCGAGCCTTATCGCAGCCTGTCCTCACATGACTTGGCGGTGGACGCTGAGGCTCAGCAGTAAAGTTCTGCTCACCAGACAGAACCCACGATGCTCCTGAGGACTTGATTTCTGCAACCCTGGGTGGAGTGCTGGACGCGTGGGCGGGGAATAAAATCGCAAGCGAGGATGCGGCGCTCAGCCAGGGAGAGACCGTCACAGGAGGCCCGGCGCTGGCCCCCGAGGGGGAGCCGGGCAGGGGGGGCAGGACGAGTGCTGCCTTCTGCGCGTGTGGCCGTCCTTGCTGAGCGTGGGGTCAGCAGACCTCGTGCCAGCTGGTGAATCTCTTGTCCTGAGATGGCTTTTAAAGGCAAACTGATGTTTTTCCAGAAAACACTGTCATGAAAATACTGTTCATAAATTAACCTTGAAAATTATTCTTCTGTTCATGATTCTCACATCCTAATAGTGAACACTAAATAACCATAAATGAGAGCACTTCCGTGTTTGCGTGCTGCCAGGGAGGTTTGGTCCTTCAGATCCAGAACAGCGTGCGCTACGTTTTCCCCGTGACGGAAGAGGCCAGCAAGGTTCCGTGCCCGGGGCAGCTGGGGCTGCTGGCGGAGCTGGGCTCCGACTTCTCAGACGTTCAGGTGACCCGTGCGCTGTCCTCAGTCACCCGCTCAGCTCTTATTTTAGGAAGAGCAGGAAAACACGAGGGACGTGGCGTTGCGAGGCCACCGGAAACGCTTGCGGGGCTGGGCGTCCCTGGCAGCAGCGTTCCGTCCAGATCTTAGAAGCCGGCCTCCGGGGGCACCTGGGTGGCTCAGTTGGTTGGGCGACTGCCTTTGGCTCGGGTCATGATCCTGGAGTCCCGGGATCGAGTCCCACATCGGGCTCCCTGCTCGGCGGGGAGTCTGCTTCTCCCTCTGACCCTCTCCCCTCTCATGTGCTCTCTCTCATTCTCTCTCAAATAAATAAAATCTTTAAAAAAAAAAAAGAAGCCGGCCTCTGGGCAGCACGTAAACACACTAGCCCCAGAAGCGTGATCAGTCATGGCTGTTCTGCTAGAAGGTGCGACCAGGGGCTCTCACAGCGCTGGTCCTTTAGCCTTAACGTTGTTAACGAAGTGCCCGACGCGGTCACAGCCCCCGCAGCGCTCTCGTGGAGGCCTTGGAAGCGGCTGGTGTGGGCGAGCTGTCCCGCCGCTCGCCTGTTGCTTCCCTTCCTGCGGAGCACGTGGCCTCACGTCTCGCTGGTCTCCCCCAGGTGGCCCTGGTGCAGTGGACGGAGAGCGTCGGCCTCACCCTGGTCAGCAGAGACCTCGCCTCCATGCAGCTGAGGACCCCCAGCGGCCAGATCCTGACCTACTGCATCCTGCAGATGTTCCCGTTCACCTCGGAGAGCAAGCGCATGGGGGTCATCATCCGGGTAGACTTGCCGCTCGCGTTCCCTCGGGCTTGCGCGTGGCTCACTGTACGCACCATGCTAGAGACTCGGGGTGTTTCTCTTTCACTGCTCGTTCAAACGATTTGTGCTTCTTGCTTATTTTTGAAATCAGATCTAAACTAAGAATTTATACTGAGAAGCTAGTGAGGCCCCAGCCGTAGTGATTTAAGGTAACTCTCCTAAGACGACAAAGGCAGAGCAAGTAAAAGGTGTTAGCGATTAATTTTTGAAATCAGCTAAAGCTGTCTGTTTTGTTTCCAACAGCAGCAGCATGCCAAGGAGCTGTGCTGGGGAATGATTTATGACGACAAAGTTGCTGACGTGCATCTCTATTAAATTTTCTTAGCAAATACCAGAAACATATCTTGGAAGTTGGCTAACCAAGGAAAGCTTATCAATGAAGCAATGAACATTTGAGAGAATTAACCTTTATCTTGCAGTCGGACTTTGTTTCCACAACCTCAGCACAACATCTCAGGATCTGCATTTATGTTCTTGGGCTTGTCTGCCTGAACATCTAGGGGCGGATGTTGCCCTGCATAGAAGACTATTTGGGTAGCTCACTGCAGATAGGTTCAGGGAGAACTGCGTTCCCTGGTGGGTTTCTGTTCACGCGGCCATTACTCCCGGCAGCAGCGTGGCCTGAATGTGCCTGTGTTTCCTTCTGTCCCAGGACGAGTCCACTGCAGAAATCACCTTCTACATGAAAGGGGCCGACGTGGCCATGTCCTCCATCGTGCAATACAACGACTGGCTGGAGGAGGAGGTAAGCTGCGCCTCCCGCCCTGCCCACGGTGCACGCCGTCCCTGGGGGAGATACGACCCCACCTCTTAACCAGACGGTATTGCTTCTCCACCATGTTACTTTAAGTGAGCCCGGTTCCTGTCAACTTCGTGCAGTAGGAAGGACAGGAGTTCTGTTTAATTACAAATAGCTTACTTTCTGTATAAACAACTACTGTTTTTGGTTTTTGTGTGACTGCGTGTAGATATATAAGTAGGTCCTTATTAATTATATTTTGTTCATATTAGTGAAAAGATAGCATTACTAATCATTCACTAAAAATTCTAAAATAATATTACATATACAACCAAAGTTATATTGTAATATATTTATTTTGTAACCTTTGTTATTTGCAAGATTTTAATTAGGATTTTAATGTCCTTCTAATTTGTGTGTAGGATTCACTGTAAAAATAGAAAATAAGATACAAATATGATCAATCCTACATTTCATCAAATTCTCCCTGAAGAGATAGGATTTATATTCAGCCTCATGAGGTCATTTTATTGTCTGTTTGTTTCTGTGTTAACAGAAAAGTTGGATTTCAGAGTAAAACTGAACCTCTGTCCTACGTACGGGTCACCCCGTCATGGCGCAGGCACGGTCGGTCAGGGTGGGGGCCGCACGCACCCCCACGTCCACAGCAGTATTGGCAATATGAATCAATAGCTCCTTCAGGCACTTGGATTTAATCAGGCACATGAATAAATTAAATTCCCTGAAGACCTAGTAAAATGCCATAAAAATTACTTTTGGTCATAATGATGTGTAATTAATTATAAAATACTTGTTTAATTTATTTAGCTTTTTGAGGTCAAATCAATAAATGTCTTGCAACAGATAATGTCAGATTGTTTTTCACAAAGATAACTTTATTAAAAATCCTTTGTGCATTTATTTTCCCAACATTACATTTTCTTCCCTTAGAAACTCTTGATCCTCCACGCATGTCTTTGCTGGAATACTTTAGTCTGAAAGCCTTTACCTTATTTGAAACAAACACAAAAAACCCAGCGTGTTCTGGGAGCCTGAGCGTGCACGGAGCTCCTCTGTCTCAAGCAAGCTCCCCACGTTGGATTCTTGCTATAAACTTTTATTCTCCACGAATTAAAACAAACACATGCCACCAGCACTTTACTCAGCACGTCCCAGAGCCAATTCTGTAAAACCCTCACTGTGCACAGACGTGGGGTGACCAGGTCCCGGACGCGAGAGGTGCTCGGGTGCTCGGCCTCCTTGCTCTTCGTGCAGGTGTGTGGCGCGGGTCAGAATCGGGGATCGGGGACGGCGTGAGGGGGTGCAGGGACTAGCGCTCTGCTGTCCCCAGAGTGTGTGTGAGATGGGAGCTGTGCAGGTCTGCGTGCTGCAGCCCTTGTCAGCCAGACGGTTAGGATTTCAGAAGGAAGGAGTAGTTTATACTCTGTGTTTGCAGAGATTTTTAACATTCTGCAGGCAGGTGTAGTAGATGTGAGCTTGGTTAGACCCGAGCACCCCACCTCGAGAGAGGTGCAGGTATGTGCAAGCACCAGCCTTTGCCCCCAGGGACGGCGGGGGAGGAGGTCTGGGCACGTGGCCGGGCAGGCAGAGTCGTGTCTGGACGGTCGGTCAGTCTGGGGGCGTGGCATTTCCGCTCAGGCCTCTGATTCTCAGTGCGTGGCAGCTCGGACGCTCCAGGTCACGGCTCCCTCAGTGGCCGTCTGCCCGTCCACGCCCGCACTCGCGGGGGGATGCGCTGCATGTCCGAGCTTCCTAGTCACTCCATCTCCTTTTCATTAACAAAAAAGCAGCTCATTGATTTGTTTGGGATGTATTTGCTTAAATGCGTGACTCCAGCATCAGGTTTGCCACCGATTTTGATTAGCTATTGTCTGGCCCTAATGTAAAGTCCCGTGCCCCTTGGTGTTTGCTAAAAATGCTTCAGAAGACCCTCCTTCTGTCTCGGGGGGTCCTGGCAGCAGCCTTGCCCAGAACACCTGCATCGCAGGGCTGTGGTCCAGGCTGGAGCCCCCGCCACGGCCCTGAAAGACTCCCACGTCCAGAGCGCACTGACCACCGTGGCTCTCTACACCATCTGCCAAAACCGGCTGCCCGTGCTGCATTTGGGGGCTTTAAAGTCCGAATGTGAAATAGTTCCTCAGAGTCTGAGACTTAAGAGTCAACAAGAAAGAGCTGAAGGGGTTCTCAGGAGCCGCCCACAGCCTGGATAAGCCTTGGCTAGTTGGTGGTAGTATTCCTAATGTGTAGACACTGTGGCTTCAGAGAATGGTATAGCTTAGCGTTCACATTGTTTTTTTAAACTTTGTTTTTCATGAAAACCATCATTCTGAAATACTGCTGTTGACGTTCTCAGCTTGGGCATACCCCGGGCAGCACCGGGTCATCAGACTTCCTGTGTGTGTGTGTGTCTGTCCCCGCCGGCCAGGCAGCCAGGGCCTCCCTTGGGGCCCCGCTCAGTGTCTTCTCCCCGGGACTCTTTCTCTCCCTGTTTCTTCCTGCTCTTCACTTGGGGGCCCTCTGGGACGTGGGCGCCGGGGACACACTCCTGTTTGGCTCACCTCGGAGTCTGAGGACGGTGACCAGCCCAGGACGCTTGGCCCTCTGCACGCGTCCTTCTCCCCGGCCCTCGCGGTGCCCCGGAGAGGCTTATGTTCGGGGTGAGGCAGCTGCCCGCCGCGCAGGCTGCTCCCGGCCCGCAGAGACGGCGCTCACACGTTTCCGCAGCACGCGTTGTGAGGGCCTCAGCAGGCTTCACGCGTGCGGCAGCGCCCGATCAGTGCAGCCCGAGAGAGAGAACGCACCGTCACGGAAGGCAGCGGCGCCGGGGGCCCAGGGCTCCGAAGAACCGGCGCGTGCCTGTCTCCACCGGCACGGTACCGCCGTGTGCACCACCTCGGGCGAGGCTCCTCGGCGCCCGTCAGTGTGTGCGTGTAAGCGGAGAGCTTCCGGGCCCTGTCCCCGGAGCGGCCCCGTGGCCGCTGGCCACCGAGGAGCCCGGGCGAGCCTCCTCTGCGAGTGCGGGGCAGAGCGCCAGCCCATTACCTGCCGGCAGGTTGGCTCCAGTCCCGTAAGCAGCCTGGAATCAGGCTGTTTCTCTCCCCCTTCATCAACTAAAACTGCTTAGTTTTTCCTCTAACAGCTGAAAAATACGGTTATTTTGGTGCATTCTCTGTGAGTGGAGTTGATATCTTTCCACATACTTGTTGAATGCATTTCCACGTCTTGTTTCCTAATGCACGCCTGGGCCTCAGGCCTCTCGCTACGGGCCACTTGCCCTGCAGGATAGGATCCAGACCCCAGCACGAAGCCCAAGGACCCTCGGGGTCTTCCCCTTCCCCCACTGCACTGCCACGTGAGGCCTTCCCTCTTGCACACCTTGCCCCTCCCACCCCGGCACCGAGCATCCACACTTCTCGTGCTGCTGTGTGCAGCCTGGTGTAGACCTTGCTCGTGAGACCGTTTTTGAAAAGTCTCGTCGAGGGCGCCTGGGTGGCTCAGTCGGTTGAGCGACTGCCTTCGGCTCAGGTCATGATCC
>NC_138381.1:586479-639864 GCF_054177405.1 Leptonychotes weddellii | reverse complement strand
TGGGTGGCTCAGTCGGTTAAGCGACTGCCTTCGGCTCAGGTCATGATCCTGGAGTCCAGGGATCGAGTCCCACATCGGGCTCCCTGCTTGGCGGGGGGTCTGCTTCTCCCTCTGACCCTCCCCCCGTCATGTACTCTCTCTCTCTCTCTCATTTTCACTCTCTCAAATAAATAAAATCTTTAAAAAAGAAAAGTCTCGTCGAATGTGGGAAAGCAGCGTGCTTGTTGTCTGAGAGCTGCCCGTGCCCGCCCGCCCGTGGAGATTAGGGGAGCCGAGCCATCCTTCCAGCGAGGCTGTGATCACAGGACATGCCCGCGGGATGAGCCACGTGCCCCACACATGCTCCGCCAAACCTCGGCAGGAGGAGACACACTGAGAAACCGCGGGTGGCTTCAGGCACAGTGACGGACCCGGGGGGGCAGCGCCCTGACCACGGCGCAGTATCGGCGAGCGCCACGGGTGCCTGTCCCCATCGTGGTCAGCACCTGGGGGCCGCACGTGACCTGCATCTCCTTTTCCAGTGTGGAAACATGGCCCGGGAAGGTCTGCGCACCCTCGTGGTCGCCAAGAGGGCGCTGACAGAAGAGCAGTACCAGGACTTCGAGGTGAGCCGACTGTCCAGCCCCTTCTGCCCGTGGGCATCCACCCCTCAGACACGTCCCCGTTGACGTGGGTGCGAGCTGCTGGTGTGGACACGCACACAACCTGGGGCAGCCTGGCTGCCCCGGAGCGCCAGGCCGTCTACTGCAGTCTGCTGGGAAAGGGGTGTGTCCCCGGCGCGCGCAGACAGGCCTCTGTGATGGGGCAGATTTCCGTGCCCCCACGTCCCCCGGGGTGACCCGCACCCCCCGTCTCTCCTCAGAGCCGCTACAGTCAGGCCAAGCTGAGCATCCACGACAGGGCGCTCAAGGTGGCTGCGGTGGTGGAGAGTCTGGAGCGGGAGATGGAGCTGCTGTGCCTCACAGGGGTGGAGGACCAGCTGCAGGCCGACGTGAGGCCCACCCTGGAGATGCTACGGAACGCGGGCATCAAGGTACGGTGCTGGCCCTCGCGACGGACTGCTGCTGTCCTGGAAGCGCCGGCCAGCTTCCTCCTCCTGGGATGTGCCCCCGGACCAGCCTCACCCAGGCCAGCGCCCCGAAAGTCGCCTGGGACCTCCACCTGCCGCTTGCCCCAGAGGATGCCCAAATCATCCTGTCACTAGCAGCAGTCCCCCCTGCCTTTCTCTGCCCCGCCCCACCCCAACCCTGCCCCATCCCTGCCCACCAGGGTCTCAGACTCACCCACCACCCAGCTTTGTCCCGCGAGACTTTCGTGGCCTTGGGCATCCATCAGGTGTGAGCTCAGGACAATCCAGGCCTCGGAAGACCTTGGCTCTCACGCGGGATGTGCTTTTCTTATGCTCTAGAGCTTTCTGCTCGCAACCAGATGTTACCGCGAGGGTTCCTCAGCTCCGCTGTATCGGCTCATTTTGCTCTCGTTGCTGGGGTCCCTGTAGGCCCTGTGACTTGATGCTGAGTGTCCACCTGCTGGCCTTCTGTCCTGCCGTTTTCGTACTGGTCTGTCCCCTTCACATCCAGGGAAATTAGCATTGTGCTGTACGTTTTAGCTTTCAGGGAACTGCTTTCTGACCTTATGTGCCATTAAAGCCCAAAGTTCAGTTACAGATGGGAGAGAAAATTTATTCCGAGGCTGCCCTGAGGATTGGGGCCTCGTGTTGGAGAATGAAAACAATCCAGCTCGAGTTTCAGAGAAAAACTAGTGAATAGCTCGACTAGAGCGACAGAAAGGAAGGATGGTGTTGGAGGGAAAGCTGCCTGGGGCTGCAGCCGAAACGCACGCAGTGGGTTCTGACGGAGGCGCCGAGTGCGCGCAGCGGGTGCGCCCTTGCCTGCAGGGGTCTGGGTGGGAGAGGAGACCCCCGTCCATGCAGGACAGCAACCCGGCAGGAGGCGCATCTGGCTTCAGAATCGCAAGAGCAATTCAGACTCAGGCTTTGCGCTGATTATGGTGCGCAGCCGGCACTTGGGTGAAGAGGTGTGAGAGCCGCGGCCAGGGCACTTGCTCGTTTTCCACGATATTTCATACACTTGCGTCCCTCTGTCCCCCAGCTGCGCGCGCTGAAGCTGCGGGTGCTCTCGGTGCGCACGGTCTGGGTATTTCTGTTGATTGATTGCTAAACCCTAAGTGTGTGGGGTCCTGCCCTTCTTCCTTCACGTCTCCCGTCTAAAGAAGGGGACCCTCCATCCGTTCACGGAGCGTGAGGATGTGATGTCAGGTGGCGGTTCCGCAGGTCACACGTGCCCCTGAGCCACTCACAGCTTCACCAGGGGTGGTCGCTCTTGCTGTCTAGCGTGAATTGTTCCCAGGTTTGTCTTAACGATGTGTCATAACCTGAGGCCCAGGCTCAATAAGGTGAATATTAGTTGTGCAAAATAAAAAGCACAAGTCCTCAAACACTGAGAAGAGCCACAAGCAGATGACGCCTGAGCAAAAAATCAGTATGCCATGAGTTTTTGTTTCCTGTGTCCAAAAATGCGTATTTATGTATGATACACTAGACATCTGAGAAAATCAGGTGTCAGTGAGAGATCACTGTATTTTGCTGTTACATGAAATATGCGTGTGAACCGTCCTGTCGTATGTCAAATGTCTGGTTTTGTTCTCTTTGTGGTCTAGCGATATGCTTATATACATGATACATGAAGTAAAAGTAGTATGTGCCATGTTTTATTTGATACAAACAACTTTTGGCTTAACCGTTTCCCCTTTTTGAACCTCAGTTTCCAATTGAAAAATTAGCAAGTCGGACTAAGGGTCTCTAGGGCGCTCCTCGCTCCGCGGCCCATGACCCCATGGTGTCCTCGGGCTGCTCGTGTGGCTCGCGGGGCTGGGTGAGCCTTGCCCTTTGGGTGTGTGCAGGCATCTCTGTAGCCTCAGCCTGAGGTTCCTAAACCCCCGTCATTCACGTGCCTTCACATCTCAGCTGCTACGTCTAACATCATTTTGCTCCTCCAAGGTTTAGCTAAATAAGTCGACAGAGACTGTTCTTTATTGTGGTAAAATGTACATAATGTAGCATTTATCATCTTAACCATTTTTAAGTGCACAGCTCATCGTCACGAAGTACATTCGCACTGCTGTGCAGCCGTCCCCACCGCCTGTCTCCAGAACGTGTAAACCTGAACCTCTGTCCCCACGAAACACTAACTCCGCTGTGCTCCCCCAGCCCTGGCACCCACATCTGCCTTCTGTCTCGGTGGGTGCGCCTCGTCGACAGCCCTCCTACCAATGCAGCCCCACAGCCTTTGCCTGTGGGTGGCGGGCTCCCTTCACTGAGCTCAGCGTCCTCCAGGCCCATCCATGTCCCAGCAGTGCCAGAATATTCCCCCCTTTTCAAGGCTGAGTACTGTTCCACGGCATGCATGCCGCACTCCTATCTGTCCGTCTGTCAGTGGACACTGGGTTGCTTCTGTGGTTTGGCTGGTATGAATAGTCGTGCTGTGAACATGGGTGTGCAAGTGTGTGTTCAGGAATGGATGCTTCTAAGAGTTCTCCATCTTCACTTGTCCCCTAGATATGGATGCTAACAGGCGATAAACTCGAGACCGCGACATGCATCGCCAAAAGCTCACATTTGGTGTCTAGAACACAAGACATTCACGTTTTCAGACCAGTGAGTATATGTCGAAAAGCACTTTGACTATTAAATGTTTTATCTCACAATCAAAACTTGTTGGATTTGTGAGAATATATGTGCAAATATTTAGTAATTACTAAGGAAGAGAAATATTGTAATTTTCTTGCTGAATTTATAAAAACATTGCAAATAGGTTTCTGTTAGCTGCTCACATTGCATGGGATGAAAAAGCTACATTGTGATGGAGTGAAACAAGATCTAATTTCAAAAGTGTTTTTCTTTTGTACAGTGGATTTATTTATCAACCAAGTATCTATTTTAGAATAGACATACCACCATCGTTTTCCGTTCCATTTACAAAGTGTATGTTGATAAAAATTACATTTTTGTAGTAGCTACACCCATTAACAGGAATGTGTTTTTAATCTATCATTTTCAAGTGAAATGTTTTAATTAGCTCAAAGAAAATTAGTAAAAATGGTCTAAAGTTTTTGTTTTTACTGTATTACTTATGACTAATGTTTGTAATTCAAAGAAAAATGCAATCTCCCGTGTCTTGATTGATGGTGGTGAGCAGACACGGTCCATCTGCATCTGCTCTGAAGGACGCACTTGGACCTACAGAAATAGTGATTTGAATATAATTTACATGTAAATGTCATTTGTTTCAAAGCATCAGAATGGCAAATTAGGCCCTGCAGATGACTATTTGCAATTAAATTATTAATGATTCTGATAAAACTTTAGATCAGTTTTTGTTGACTTTTCAATGTTTACAACCGCACAGATTGAAATTTCCACAGTAAAGCCTACCTATCTAAAGAGGAGTCTGAGATTAATTTGGACCACGTGAAACTTCTTGGTCCTGCAATGTAGCATTTCTTGTATGCCCCATAAAAATCCCTGCAGAAAGAATGTCGGAATCCAGTACGATGCTTTCTGAAATGCTTTCATTCTAAAATTAACAGTATTTCAAGAATTTTACTTTTAGATTGTTTAATCCTTCGAGTGTTTTTTGCTTGAACTAGCAGAGAAAGTTGAAACCCGTGGCAGAGAGAGCAGAAGCATTTCATACGAACATTCTGCATCACGTGGCATTTACAGAAAGGGGCATGTTCAACTGAAGCCTGGGCTTGAGACCACGGCCACTGCGTGGGCAGCCTGGGCTCTGGCGGTGGGCGCACAGAAGTGTCTAAAGAACTGTGTCCCTACTGCTGACAGTCACCCCCCAGCACACGGCTACCCTGTGAAAGTGCCAGAGGGGAATACCCCGCAGACAGCTGGATGCCGCCCTCATGGCACAGCTCTCAGCGCCTGGGTCCCCTGTCCTCTTATTTCCTGACGAGCCACCTCGGGGCACTTTGTCTCACGGTAACTGTGTCCTGCTTGGAGTTGTCACGAATTGGGAAACAGTCGGTGTTAAGCAAGTAGGTATTTATTCCTGGCACCGTAAGAGAGATTCGGAAGAGCGCTTTGCCACAGGACTGGACTGTGTAAAGCACCTTTTGATTTTGAATAATGTGTCTGAAGATTTCACTGTGATTCATAAATAAGGGCTGTTTGCACCTCTGATTTAGATAACACTGTAATTTGGGTGCTTTTCTCCCTTTTGTGGAGGTAACCAGTCGGGGAGAGGCCCACTTGGAGCTTAACGCCTTTCGGAGGAAGCATGATTGTGCACTGGTCATATCTGGGGACTCCCTGGAGGTGAGGCCGGTCTCCGACCGAGCACCTGTCTGTCTGTCCGTCTGTGTCCCTGGGGGTGAGGCTGCTCTCCGACCGAGCACCTGTCTGTCTGTCTGTCCGTCTGTGTCTCTGGGGGTGAGGCTGCTCTCCGGCCAAGCACCTGTCTGCTTTTTCCGCCCGTGGGCCAAGGGTTTTCTGAGTCAGATGTACTTCTTCAGTTATTACTACCCGGGTAGTGGTTATGCAAGTCTCATGAGCCTTTATAGGCTGAAGAACTGTCATGGCAATACCAGAGGGGTGACTGTGTCCTTACTATGTTCGAGGTTGACCTATTTTTCAGCGCTAGGCCTCATACTCATTGTTAATAGCACAGCTCCCCTTGGAGTCTTGACTGTGGCACCCACTATCTTGACCTAAATGTGCCCAAACCAGGATTTCCAAGAGTGGGCCATGGGATACAGGAAACGGGCTTGCGGCCCTGCAGGAGGGGCTGAGCCAGGTTCCGGAGCCCCGGAGCCCATGCCCCAACTCCCTGACCTCTTTCCCTTCACCTGTCCTCCCGCCTCCCTACGGGCCCTCCCCAGGGGTCAGCCCAGCAGCCGCAGCCTCACCTCGGGTGGCTGTGTGTGCCTGGCCATGGGCTGGTGCCACCTGGACCCTCCACCCGGGGCATCCAGCACTGTGGCTCCTGGGCCTCACCTGATCCTCAGCTGTGCCGCTGTTGGCTCAGAGGATTTCCCAGCTGCCGGGTCGCAGAGCAGTGTCCCTCTGCTTCCCAGTGCCCAAACGTGCACTCCTCCTGCCCCCAGGCCCGCCTTAGACACACATGTCTTTCTAAAAATCTCCTTTACAGTTCTGTCCGTGTGGTTTGTGAAGGAGCAGAAGTAGCTCCTTGTGTTAAATGCACCATCTTTTATGAGTATATATTTTTAATTAACTCTTCTTGCTACTTTGGTCCCCACCAGAGATACACATAATCAGTCAACACAGAAAACCTGATGGTGGAAACGCTCCCTGCCTGCCCCTCCCTCTGCCGGTCCTGCTCCCCAAAAGCACCATCTTCCATTTCTGTGTCTGGGTCTTCCAGGGCTTTGGTCTGTCATCTCAGTGGTCCTCTGTCCCTGCTTCTTTATCTGCCCAGTACCTGCTGGCGGGGGCCGGAGCTCACCGTCCCAGGTTTTAGGGGAAAGTGCATGAAGCCTCCCCTCGGCCCTTCGCGTGGCCATCTGACGGTGGCCCCCATGCACCCTGCACTCCGGAGGTTGGCTGAGACGCGTTGGCCTTCTGCTCTGCACACGGCGCACATGCATGTCTTCATGGGCTGCATTAGTGACGCAGGTTCTTGGCGCGGTGGGAGACCAAGACACGCGCTGGTCTGCCTGTCGGAAGAGTTTGTTGTAATTGATCCGACGGTGTGCAGTTTCATGGGTCTGAACTAGAGCTTGCAGGTGTGGGCCGTGTTTTATTCTGTCTTATTAACGAAGTTTTTGAACTGACTTGGATTGTAAGTGTCTGAGGGCGACGCTGTCGCCTGGGAGCAGTGTCCTGACCACCTGGTACTCAACTTTGTGTCCTATCCTGACAAGCCCTGAAGAGGGTTGAGACGTGGAGCAGGAAGTGCACGCGGGCTGTCGGGGCAAAACAATGTGAACACGAAAGCTGGAGCAAAGGGAACACAGGCAGAGGAAGTAAGATCCAGTTGGTGCGAGGACATCCTACAGGGACGAGGCCGTGAGGTCCCAGGGGGTCGGAGGGGTGGCCACGAGCTGTTGGCCACCAGAGAACAAGAGAAGAGAAGATGGAGGTGGCCGCAGACCCGTAGGCACCCGGGCACGCAGTCCTCTGCTGTCCCGGTCCCAGTCCTGGGGAGGAGCGTCCGCAGCCCCTGAGGGGCCCTGCGGGGTTGGGGGAGCATCGGTCCAGAGCGGGCGCGGCGCACCAGCCGTCCTAGGACACACAGCCCACGGTCCCCTGCAGGTGTGCGTGCTGTCGGTGGTGGTTGGCACCTTGGGGCCTCAGAGCCCGGATCTCTGACAGGATATCCCGCACACGAGGGGGCCCCACAGTCTAAGGCAACTTTAAGGGGGTTTTATTTTGCCAACCAAGTTGGAGACTTAGGATGGAAACAGAGTATTTTATATTAAAGATCTTGTTTAGCCAAGGTGGGGCTGAAATCACCTGAAAAGAGACCAAGACCCAGCGGGAAGCTGTCTGTGGTGGGATCCCCCACCTCGGTCACGCAAGCAGGGCGGCAGCCACCAGCCACGTGCAGAGCCACAGTGGGCCGTGGTGATGCTCAGGGTGACATGCGGAGTCGTCCCCCCGCCCCAGCCCCGGCTGCCCGGCCCTGCCTGGACCCTGACCACCACACGCTGCCCGTCCACACGCACAGTTGTGTGTGCAGGTGCCCCGCTCCTTCCGCAGGGCCTGGACACCGGCCCTCCCACCTCACCCCTGCCTCCTCTGCGTGCCTGCGAGCCCTGAGTCGCCAGCCAGGCGGGGCGGCCGTGAGCTGGGAAGAGCACGCAGGCGGCGTGTGCCCGCGTGCCAGCACGAGGCTGCTGCGTTCTCCCCGCTCTGCTCCTCGGCCCCGCAGACCGTGGCGGGCGGCCGGTGCTCAGAGGCTCTGTCTCGCAGGTCTGCCTCAAGTACTATGAGCACGAGCTCGTGGAGCTGGCCTGCCAGTGCCCGGCCGTGGTGTGCTGCCGCTGCTCGCCCACCCAGAAGGCCCACATCGTGAAGCTGCTGCAGCAGCACGCAGGGAGACGTACCTGCGCCATCGGTGAGTGCCCGGCCCGCTCCGTCAGCAGGCCGCTCGGATTTCGACGGGGGGTTTTGGGACAGCTTCTCCTGTGGAAGAGAGGCCAGGATGGGGTCTTGATGTTTGTGTCATCTCCCATTTCTGTGCCCCCAGGTGACGGAGGAAATGACGTGAGCATGATCCAGGCGGCAGACTGCGGCATCGGGATCGAAGGGAAGGTACGTGTGCCCTCTGGTCACCGTGTCGTCTGCGTGCTTCCCACCGGCCCTGAGCTGCACACTCGGGTCACAGGCGAACCAGCCGCCCCGTCAACCCCTTAGGAAGTGTAGGTAGGGGGGCGCCTGGGTGGCTCAGACGGTTGGGCGTCTGCCTTCGGCTCAGGTCATGATCCCAGGGTCCTGGAGTCGAGCCCCGTGTCGGGCTCCCTGCTCGGCGGGGATCCTGCTTCTCCCTCTACCTCTGCCTGCCACTCTACTTGTGCTCTCTATCTCTCTGTCAAATAAATAAAAAAGAAAAATCAAAAAAAAAAAATTTTAAAAAAAGGAAGTGTAGGTAGGACGCGGAGGCTGCCACTGCCAAACCCCCCACGTCCCCTCGTCCTCGCTGTTCTTCAGGAGGCCTGGGACCAGTGCCCTGCAGTCCCCGCCCCGCCAGGCTCAGCTCAGGTGTCGCCAGCCCTCTTGCACACCTTTCTTGCCATCCTGGAACCCCCAGCTTCTCGCTCACGTTTGCACATCTGTGTCCCCAGCCAACCGTGAGCTGTGGTTGGGGTTTGTCTTGTGTGGAAATGAGCCTGATTCCACTCTTCCCCTCGGCCACTGTGCTTCCCGGTGCCTGACGGCATCAGGTAAGAGCCTTGAAAGGGCTCTCCTCGCCTGCCTCGCGCACCCCCCGCGGCTCTGGGAAGCGGCCAGGCACTGTTTCGGGACCCCAAGGCGGTCTTCAAGGCAGGTTTGCTTCTCTGCCTCGTTTCTGTAATACCGACAGGCTCCCGCCATCCTGGCCGGCAGCCGCCTGACGCGCCCTGTCAGCCCGTCCCCTCCGAGGCTGTAGGGACAGCTTCCACCTTCAGTCGGTGGAGGCTGAGTTCTAGAAGCCCCTTCTGGAGGCGCCTGCTCTGCGTGTGCCCTGTTTCGAGAAGGCACTGTGCTTGTTCCAGGAGGGCAGACAGGCCTCCCTGGCCGCGGACTTCTCCATCACGCAGTTCAAGCACATCGGCCGGCTGCTCATGGTGCATGGGCGGAGCAGCTACAAGAGGTCGGCGGCGCTCGGCCAGTTCGTCATGCACAGAGGCCTCATCATCTCCACGATGCAGGTGCCGGAGCCCGGCGGCCAGGGCGGGGTGGAGCCGCGGGGAGGGCAGGTGCGGGACTAACAGGAGCTCTCCTCTCTTGAAGGCCGTGTTTTCTTCTGTCTTCTACTTTGCGTCCGTCCCTCTGTACCAGGGATTCCTCATGGTGGGGTAAGTGGTGCAACTCGTGCATATCTCAGCAGCCTCGTTCGGGGAGGACTTCTCATTTCCAAAGACGCTGCTAGAATGTTGTCTGAGTAACTCCACACACAGTCGGTGTTCAGAGTAAGAACCCGGGTGTCAGGAGCGGGACCCCCTCACCATCCTACTGTTGCTTTGTCAGGAGAATGCGTGTGTCCCTGGGGGGCGCCTGGGTGCCGTGGTGGCCCCATCCCAGGCTGGGATCGGGGAGGCTGGGACACGGGGGGTCGTGCCGGGGACATGACCGGCAGCAGACACACAGGCACAGGGTGCCAGGATGGGACACGACACACCCGAGTGGACACGGGCAGTCTCGTCAGTAGTAACGAGATCTCATCTTCGAAGGTCCCCACACGGCGGTTTGGAAAAGTACGTCAGAGACTGCCGCTTGCGTGCAGTTTGTAATTATAAACCTCCAGTGTTCTGTTAGAGGTGAATGAGTTAGAACTTCTCTTCCCCCCATCCTTACGCCAGGAGATAAAACCAGTGTGGCTCTTGGCGTGGCGTAAAGTCCATGCGGTGCCTCCCGATGGCCCGTGTGTTGCCCGTGTGTGCTCATGCTCGGAAAGCAGCAGCGGGTCACACCAGCGCTCCCTGCGCGGTTCAGAGCGCTCATCCCATCAGTGTAGCATCCCTGTGACATGGGCGAGGAAGGAGGCGCCCAGGGACCCTGGGAACGTGCTGGAGGCCACGGGGCTGCTGGGGGACAAAGCCCGGGGCCGGCCTCGGACAGGCTGGCCGCCTTCCCGTGGCATTGAGCGTCTTTTCAGGGCTGCAAAGAACAACACACGAACTCTTTCACCCCTTGGAGCTGTTTTAAGTACACTTTCTGAATGCGTTTTATCAGAGCTCCCCAAATCCCAAGGTTCCTGATAATTTGAATGAGAGACGGAGAGCGTCAGGCTGGGCCATGTCAGGCTTTGCCAAACACGTTGGTGCCGTAAGTCGCCAGCGTCCCGGGGCAAAGCCGACGGCAGGTGCTTCCTGCCACTCCTGCAGCTGCGTCCGCTGGAGCCCGGGCTGATCTCCCCGCCCGACGCCGGGCCGGACCTGAGTACCTGCTTGCAGAGGCAGGCGCCGCTCTGCCTGCCCTTGGTCTGGGCCCCGGGCCTTCCCACCTGCTGTTTCCCTGGCCGGGGCTCTTCCCCGGGGAGCTGGAGCAGCGCCTTCCTGCAGCCAGTGCGCCGGCTCTGCGTTGCGGCCCCCTCTCCTAATGGGCCAGGCCCAGGGAGCGCTCCCGTCACGGCCTCGGCTCTGGCTTCCAGGGTGACCGGCGCTGTGCCCGGCGGTGTGCTGCATGGCCGCCAGCTGTCCAGCGGCTCCGTGCCGTCCCTGGGAGCGCCGGCCGGGGGAGCCCCACAGGCACGAACAGCTCCAGCCCTGTTCAGTTCCCCGTGGCCTCAGCCTTCCCAGTACCCCTCCCGTGGATGACCTTCGGAGGGCCTAGGATTTGCACATGACGTTACTGCCTCTGGAGTTGTCCAGCGCACGGCTTCCCTGGCGGCAAACACTGTTTCCCATTTTAAAACTATGGATTTGAAACATTCAGAGGAAAACGTCGGGGGCAGTGGTGATTACTCCTTAGGCAGTAAAGCCCGGGTCGGTGAAGCCGCGGTTGTGGGCCTCACTGGATTCTTCCCCCCTCAGCGGGAGCTCCGAGTGCTTTTAAAGCTCCTGCTCATGTTGGCTTCATTCGGGGTTTCTCCGCGTGTCCATCACGTGAGGCATCTGTAATTTTCTCCAGCATTTGGTGGGAGTGAGGAGAGGTGCTTTTACTTGAAGCTTCTTCACCAGAAAACCGTAAAATCAGTTTTGCCGTCACCTAGAAAACAACAGTCGGACGTGGATGGGAAGGAAAGTGATGTTTTTGTCAAAGTCTGATGAGACCAGAGTCATGTCCTGAGATACAGCCAATAGCGCCTCAGGGCCGTTGACGAACTCGCCTCCACGTGTTTCAAGGTTTTTATCCTCCTTCATGTCGTTGGCTCGGAAGGGCCGCTGACGCAGGCGAGGCTGCCGTGGTGCCCCCAGCGCAGTTCCTGCCACGCGCTGCGGCCTCGCCTCCAGGAAGCACTCCTTGGCCAAGTCCTGGGGAAACCCTGCGTATCACAGCCCCTCTGAGAGGCTCACCGTGCAGGTCGGCAAGTGGACGTCTGCACAGGATGCTGGGTCAAGAACGGGTCTGACCTTGTTGCACCAAACCCATTCTTTGCCCAACACCCGTCAGCATCGCACGTTCTGAGCAGTATCCTCGGGGACAGGCCAACCTCAGCTGGCTGCAGGGCTCACTTGTGTGACGGCTGGCCACCCCTCGTGGGACAGGTGCCCATCAGCCGGGCTCTGCCGGGCCCTTCAGCCCTTTCAGCCTCCACATTCTAAGCAGGTGGGAGTTGTTCTGAGAAGATTGGCAAAGTTAGAAATTTGGAAGAAAGGGGCGCCTGGGTGGCTCAGTCGGTTAAGCGTCTGCCTTCAGCTCAGGTCATGATCCCAGGGTCCTGGGATCAAGCCCCACGTCGGGCTCCCGGCTCAGCCAGGAGCCTGCTTCTCCCTCTGCCGCTCCCCCTGTTCATGCTCTCTCTCTCTCTGACAAATAAATAAATAAAATCTTTAAAAAGAAAAAAATTTGGAGGGAAATTTGGGCCGTAAGCCTGTTTAACCTCATGCAGGACCGACCACTCTGAAGCACCTGGATTTCCGCCCCGGGAGCTTCCACGGGCACACAGTGAGAGGAAGCAGGCTGAAATGCCCTCCCTGACACAGTGTGCCCTTCGCGACCCGCAGCCCTGGACGGGGCAGCACCGCCTGCACCAGTGACCGTGGAAGCCCATCCGAGGAGACCGCTGCTCACACATAGAGCTTCCCACCTGGTTCTCCGCCCCTGGGTACCTTCCCGACGCCAGAGCTTTCTCACAGGTGAAAATGTCACTTAAAAGAAATCCAGTCCTATTTCAGGAAAGACAGCGTAGATGCACTTTTCCTCATTCCCTCTGCCGAGCACAGCCAAACTCCTGCGGATGTCCCAGATGGGACACGCATGTGCTCTGGCCCGCCGATGGATCACGCGTGTGCCCTGGCCCGCTGGTACCCTGGCCCGCCGGGTGGGATATGCGCGTGCCCTGGCCCGCCAGGTGGAACACGTGTGTGCCCTGGCCAGCCGGACACACAGCGTTCAGACAGCAACCACTCTGCTCCAGCCAACGCCATGGAAACACCGCCCCACCTCCCTGCCAAGTGGGGAGCCGGGACCCCACACACACCCAGCAGCAAGGAGCGCCCTCGTCGGTGTTGCACGGGGAGGAACCTGGGGCACGGCAGCAGCACCCCCTCCCCCCAGAGCAGTGCCTGGAGACCCAGCGTCCCAGCAGCACCCAGATGTCGAGTTTCAGTAGAGAATCACTCGCCACGCCCAGAACCAGGAAGGTGTCAGCGTTCGCCAAGAAGACAATACATGCCAGCCCCGAGGCGCCGTTGGGGTTGGAATTGTGCGACACGGTGTTAAGGCCGCCACGTGGATGTACTTTAATGAGCAGCAGGAACACGCGGGACAAACAAAGATGAAACGTGTCCGCTTAGAAATAAAAAGTAGAACCAAATGGAAACTGACCACCAAGCCCACCGTGACCCGGACCTGACCCACAGCGGGGCAGAGGGCCCACTGAGGACAGGACATGGGACGGCGGTCCTGTGAGCACCACGAGAGCCTGGAGACCAGCAGAGCCTCAGGGGCTCCAGAGGGAGGACGGGGGTGCTGGGCTAGAGGAGGAAGAATGGCTGAAAACTTCCCAAATAGGTGAATTCAGAGACATCCACACCAAGACGTGCAACACGGAGACTCAGGAAGACAGAGGACAAACGGCGTGAAGGTGGCAAGCTGGGGGAAGAGCAGCCCCAGAACCAGGCGGGAGGGAGCGGTGTGGGCACAGACGGCCGCCTGCAGCGAGCTCTTCCTTCAGGAATGACGGGCACACACCACACATCCGAGAACTTTCAAGGTCCAACAGGAAGAGAGCCTCCAGTTAGCAAACGGGCAGGAGGCACGAGCAGACATTTCACCCCAGAGGATGTCGATGGCATGTGAGCGCGCGCAAAGATGGTCCCTGTCAGTAGCCGTCGGGGACGCGGGGAGGGGATGCAGAGAAGCAGGGCCCCCCGCACGCGCCCAGCCAGGCCAGGCGGCACAGCCCCTGTGTCCCCACAACTAGACTCTTGGGCTGATGACCCCAGGTGACACTCCTGTTAGAATAAATGGAAGATCTCACAGAACGATCCGTGTGATGAGTGTTCATAGCTGCGTCATTTGTTTCAGCGAGCGGGTTACAGAGGCGGGCCCGCCCCCAACCGCAAGTGCTGACTAGCAGCCCACGGGGGTGAGCGCGGCCGCAGCAACACCTGGAACAGCCTCCCGGGAGTCAGGCTCGGGAAAGGCACGCGTGTAGCCTTGCCAGGGGGGTTACAGAGAGGCGGGGAGGGAGGTGGGCAGCGGGGGGCCCCGGGGGTGGTGGCGGTTCTGTGTCCCCGACACCCTGGCGGTGAGACTGGGCTGCAGGTTTGCAAGATGCTACTGTGGGCAAACCAGGGCGAGGGCACATGGGATCTCTCTTACTTCCTACACCTGCCTGTGGGTCTACAGTGACCTCCAAATAAAAAGTTTAATTAAGAAAGAAAAATGGATTCCTGTGAGCATTTATGGCTCACAGACCAAGTTATTATACTGCAGGGCAAGTACTGAGTTTTAGGAAAAATCATACCTGAATTTGCTGCTGAGTCTCTGAAACTGTGGCCTCTGATTGCAGAGGTGTTGACCGTGGCGCACGCCCCTCCCGCTAATCTGCCTCCCTCTTGGTTGTAAGGTATGCGACTCTGTACACCATGTTCCCAGTGTTCTCGCTAGTGCTGGACCAGGACGTGAAGCCGGAGATGGCCATGCTCTACCCGGAGCTCTACAAGGACCTCACCAAGGTATGGGCGCCGGGCTGCTGCTGGTATCCTAGCAGAGTATTTACTGCGAGAAAAGGTGCCAGTCGTGAAGCAGCTTCCAGACGGGTTTTACTTCTAGTTAGTGCTGACATTTTCCTTTTGAGTTAAACTTCAAAAAGGGAAAACACATGTTTTTCCGAATGTTTGCATAAAGCTCTGATGTCATGCTTACAATTAAAATTTTAAAGGTGCTCTGAACCATTTGTGGGCCCGTGGTGACTGGGCTCACCCTATGGCTGACACGTGCTTAGTGCCCATTTCTGTGTGAAGGACACTCGCTGACTGTGGGGTCCCCTGGGGCAGGACAGACTTCTGTCCACCTGCGGCGGCATCCTGGCGCTTCGAACTCAGACTCACTGGCTGCGAGTCCCTGTGCCTGCCCAAGCCTCCCTCCGCTGTGCATTCAGAATCAAGTCTGAGAAAAGAGGGACAGAGGGCCTGTCACTGTGACCCAGGGCTGAGGTCACAGGGATGCTGCTGGGGAAAGTCTGCCCCCTGAAACTGCAGAAGATTCATTTATCTGGCCCAAAACTATGTTCAGATGGAGGTATTCCTGAAAGAAGCTTCAAGTTTGTCGAATTTCTTTATGAGACCATGTTTCCCTAGCATGAAAAACAAGCTCCTCGGGCTGAGACACCCCCAGCTCTCCAAGTACAAGTTGTAGTGGCTTTGGAATTTTCCTGAAGCAATACTGAGAACCAAATCCACTAACCCCAATCAAATCCAGTTTTACAATTGATAACCTGAAATTACCAACTCAGATCTTTAAAACTCTAGCAGTATGGAGAAAGAATCAGTTGGCGTTAAGCATAGACTCAGCGAACCGCCAACCGCTCAGAGAGGAGCTGTCCAGGCCACGTTGATCTTCGGGCTTCATGGTGGTGGTATAAGGGCTGGAGAAAATTGAGACTTCAAGTTCCTTGGAAAAAATACAAAGTGCTCATGTTACTTTTACAATCAGGACAAAAATAAAGGTAGTTCACCAGTAGGGTGTAAAATAAAATAACAATCATATTTGATAACATTTAATGTGATAATAAAATGCAGATATAAGATTATATATATATATCTCAAGGATAAATATCCTGATGATAATATTATTGTGAATATTATAAATAAAAGGAAAACTTTTTGGTTTAATATTTTAAAATGGTGAGACTGTTACCATTCAGTAAAGCCGAACAGGATCAAAGATCCAAAAACTACAGGAAGCTTTTGTGAGGAATTATAATTTTAGTAGATTATGTGTTTCCTTATTTCCATAAACTCCAGAAATGTTTACTTAAAGCTGCCTCACAGACGTAAGGGGGAAACACGCCCTTCATGTATGAACAAAACTAGATGAGCTCCCTAAAATCGTAGGCAGTCGGTGTCTTAGCCAGTCGCGGTCACTGCGGGTCAGCCCGGGCGACATCGCCAGATGGTGAACGCCATCTCCACCCACTGTCACTGTTGATCAGGATTCCGACTGTGGGAACAAGAATATGTCTGCAGGGTCAGGTAGCCGCGAATCCGCAAACGCCCCCATTAGCTGGCACACTGAACACGAGAGTATGTCAGGAAACTGTGTTCAGTTCTGACGGAGTTGGCTTTCGGCTTTGTGAAGGTGACCGGTTTAGAGTATCTCCGTATCCTCGAGTCAGGACGTCATTCCTACATTATTGTGACAGGAGTTCAGTTACTTGTGATCTTGAGGCTCCTTTTCTTCAAGATCCAAAATCTATTCCTTTTGTGTTTATAGTGTATATATTTCTTTCAAAATCTGATGCACTTCAAGTCCTTGAAAACAAAGTTAGCACTAAAGTACTCAACCACCTAAGTTGATAAAAGTTGAATTGTATTTTCTTACCGAAGCCAGAGAGAGATTTTGAAGCTGCGTTACTTCTGAATGCTTGGCGGGTGACTCGGGAAGCCCGTCCGTGTGGCAGGCGCTAGGTTTGTGGGTGCTGGAGGCCTGGGCGGGACGTCACTCCTGGCTCAGGAAGCCCACGTTCAGTCTGGAAAGAAAACGTAAATTCAGGGCGAATTACATGATAGTCAAAACAGGCCGCCGGAGGGGCTGCAGGGGCTCGTCTGCTGCATGACGCATCCAGCCTGTTCTGAGCAGAAGGCCAGGGTCACAAGAAATTCCTAAAATACTTTCAAAGGTAATGAGGGGAGGCAGAGTACACATCCTTTGCAAAACAGAGAGGAAAGTAGCATGCTTTGAAAGAAAATACCATTTTCATACTTACTCAATAGGCTGTCTTTTTATTCTGAGAGTGTGAGCCAGAACCCAGGCGTTACAGCTCTGACTCACATGCTCCAACAGGATCAGCCATTCCGGAATATAAACGTTTGCTCACGGCTCTATCTGGAGAGCCTGAGCCCAGCCTGGAGTCAGTATCTGTTCAGTAGTCCGCGAGCAGGTAAGGGAGTCCAGCAAAGAAGCAGCGTTCCCCTCCCCTCCCCTTCCTAACGCCACATCATTTTCATTCCTTGCAGAAAATGATGCGTCCAGAACAGTTTTTGGTATTCCTCTTAATTTTAAAGGTCAGATTCTGCTTTGAATGCTCACACTTCACTCATGAGGAGGAGCCACTTGCAATTTCCTGGTATTGCCAGTGACACAGGGACCCTATGTGCCCACCACCCCTCCCAGCTCCGCAGGGGACTCTGTTTACCCCAGACGGTCTGTGGCCTCTTAGGGAAGGCCACGCGAGCCTGACCCAGCCCACATGGTCCTAAGGTATCTCAGACTTGCAGCTGTGGATTCCATGGCCAACATGTCGTTTTATATTCATGATAAGTAACCTACTAACTGTGGAGGGTTTGGGTGGAAGCTGAACTAATTGTCGAGATAAGCAAGGAGGTAATGTCCTGCAGTCCTTCGTCAAAATCCTTGACACCGTCAGACACACAACTGTTAGGATTGCTTCACTATTTTTTTATTTCCTGTTGTATTTCCACAAAATGGTTTTAGCTTTGAAATGTACATTTGTATTCTTATATAATTTTAGAAATAATAGTGATAAGGCAGGAAAAAGAGATGAAAGACAGAAATTAGGGGAGGACCTGTTTGCAGATGACATAATCATCTATGTGGAAAAGCCCAAAGAGTGCACAAAACCCTTCTAGACTAGTAAGTTTAGTAAGGTTGCAGGATTCAAGGAAAAAATACTTTTTATCCTTTCTAATTCTATATACTAGCAATGAACAACTGAGGTCTGAAAAATGTTTTTGAACAGTGTTTTGCAATAACCTAAAAAAAGCAAAGTTGGTGTAACTAACTGTGTGCAGGACGTGTGTGCGGCAGGACACCGTCCAGAGGGATTTTGGAAAGTGCAAAAGAAGACTCGGTGTGTCCGAAAGCTGACAAACTGACCCCAGAATTTACATGGAAACATAGGAGAGCTAGAGTTAGCAAGACCATTTTTAAAAAGAGGAACAAGTTTGGAAGACTCGCTCTACCTGATTTCAAGATACTCTGTGCAGTAGTGACCAAGACAACAGATTCTTGGTGGAGGACAGACACCCGGACCAGTGGGGTCGACAGAGAGCCCGGGGAAGAGCCACGGGCGTCACAGCTGATCTTTCCTTGACAAGCGTGAAGGGAAACCCAAAGGAGAGGGACGACCTTGTCAGCAGATGCTGCCAGAGTCATCCACAAAAACGGAGCCTCCACCGTCAACAGTTTTGGGGAAACGCACTCAAAATGAGTCATAGACCTAAATGTAAGATGTAGAACTAGTTGCCTTCTGGAGTAAAATGCAGAAGAACATGTGCATGACCTTGGGGCAGGTCTATCTTTTAGATACGGGGTCAGATGCATGATTCAGAAAGGGGAAAATTGTAGGTTGCACTTTATCATAATTCAAGACTTTTGTTCTGTGGGTGGCACTGCTAAGAAAATGAAAAGACAAGCTACAGACTTATAGGAAATATTTGCAGATCACACTTCTGACAAAGGACTTGTATCTGGAAAATATAAAGATCCCTCAAAACTCAGGAAGAAGACAAACAGTTGTTGAAGCGGGAAAAAGCCCGAACTGACAGCACAACATGGATCACAACGTGCACGTGGCCAGTGAGCGTCTGGAGACACTCTGCGCACCACCATTCCTCACGCGGGGACGGCACCGCTGACGGGCACACAGCACGGCATGGCCACCCCGGGGCACGGTTTGGCAGTTTCTGGTGAAGTTAAACATGCACTGAGCACGTGACCCAGCATTTCCCCGAGAGAAGTGAAAACGTGTTTACACGGAATCCTGTAGACAGATGTTCCGCCAGCAACTGCACCATGCCGTGCCGCGTCCAGCACCGTGGGTGAATCTTAAAAGCATTCTGCTGCACAAAAGAAGCCGGACTCAGAAGCTCGTGTGATCACGTTTGCCGGGCACCCTGGGAAATGCGGAGCTTGGGGCCCAGAGGACAGAAGGGCGGCGGCCCGGGGTTGGGGTCGGGGACGGAGGGGCTGAGGGAGGCAGCTGTGCCCACACGTGCGGCCGCTTGTCCTCCACGCATCCCAAACCAGGACGGATTAGTGAGTGTTCGCATGACCTTCGGGTGGATTAACCTTTCCCAAGATTTGCTTGATTTAATTTTTACAGTTTGATTGATATGTAATAGAAATGTACTTTCCGGTCTCTAAGATCTAACATTGAAATACTGAACATTTGCTAGGTTTCTGGCTTTATGCTTATTTTATCCACATGAGTACGTACTGTTATTTCTATTCACGGAAGACGAGACCACTCACAGAGGCTGAGTGTGTGCCCTGGGGTGCCACGGGCAGGACTCAAACCCAGGTCGGCCGGGTCCTGAGCAGTGTCTGCGCGGTGCCTGGACAGAGCTCCGCTAGAGGAGTTCCCATCAGCCAGAGACGGGCCGTTCTTCCTCTCCTCACATGGAAGGAGAGGCGTGTGGGCCCAGGAGAGCCCCTGCACATGTGGCCTTAGTCTGCCATAAGTGAACTGTGCTCATGCGTATTTGTGCCACTAAATACAATGAGACTCTCACTTTTGTCTCTCTGAGCTGAAGTCTGGGAGCCATTGGTGAGTATCACATCCAGGAGCTAGTGGTTTATGCATATTTTTCTATTATTTCTCCAGTTATTTTATTGACCGTTTTCGTGCCCATTCTGTAGTGTTTTGCCTTATTAATCTACGGTCTGCTTGAATACAGAGCTTTGACCTGAGTCAAACACTGTGTGAGGAGTTTGCAGCTCCTGATGCAAGAAATAGCACAAACAGCCCCCCATTTGTATCTTTCACTATATAAACTGAGAGTTGTATCACATGAATAATAGTTAAGAGATGTCAGCAAGTTTAGCTACAGAAGAAATCTTTTATGTTTACATCAAAAAATTAAATTTAAGTTCTCTTTTAAAATATTCAAATAAAACTAGCCACATATTTAATTACATGAGTTTCATCAAAGACCAAACACCTGCTGGTATCTGGCCAGAGAAATGCACTTGGGAAATACATACTGAGATATACACATGTTGCACCTGAAGTTTCCTGCCTTTTTTAAAATCAGCATTGCCTTCTAGTGACCTCTGTTCCATCCGAACCTTCCTTTTCACACATGTTGTAAGGACCCAGGCTCAGCCGGTATTTCCCAGGAAGATGCTGGAGCGGCCACACCTGCCTTGTGACGTGCGTCTCTTTGGAAAGGTGGTCACCTGACTCTAGGTGGGCGCGGCTCAGATCTAGAATACTCTGGCTGTCACCCGGCAGCACGCCCCCGGGCTTCTCTTCCGTAACGGCTCGTTCTTCGTTGGTGGCATTTGGCAGAGCTTCGAACTCTGGTCATATGTGGCTGACCCTTGAATACTGTGGGGTCAGGGGCACTGACCCCCTGCACAAACATATCACTTTTGACTCCCCAAACACTCAAGGACTAACGGCCTCCTGGTGACTGGAAGCCTCACCCACCCTGATGAACATCTGATTCCGTTACATGTGTTATATGTTGTATTCTTACCATAAAGTAGGCTGGAGAAAAAAAGTTAAGAAAATTACAAGGAAAAGCAAAGACATTTACGGTACCGTATTTATTGAAATTTAAAAAAAATTCCACATGTTAGTGGACCCAGGCAATTCAAACCCAAGTCAAGGGTCAACTATACGCTGCTTAGTGCAGCTAACCTGCAGCGTGGACTTGTGGGAAGCACCGAACTTTTCGCGCTTCTTCATGTGTAAATGGAGACAATGTCTGCCCTGTCGAACGGAGACGCTACACTGCCGTGAGAGGATTGACTCAGGGGGTGACCACGTGGGTCTGGCGGCAGTCCCCAGGGCCTTTGTCCTAGCCTTCCATCGTCCCCATGGCCTCAGCGGACAAGCACTGCCGTGGACCAGCCCTGAGCACTAACAGGCCAGTGCGGTTGGTGAATGGCGGGTCTCCGTCTTGGGTGTGGAGGGAACGCAGGCCACGTTCTTCCATCATGGACGCATCCCAGACAACCTGGTCAGAGTTGAAAAAGTGAAGACTGTTACCCGAAAACCACTCTGTTTGTCCCTCTTGGACTGACTGACGTGGCCTGTTTTCCAGAAGGGACCTACGGGCTGGTAAACTCCAACCTCTGTTGTGATAGACCATCCTTTTTCATCTGGAGAAACTAAAAAGTAAATACAGGAATATTTGTTCCCAAGAAATAAGGAAGTAAAGGGAGTTGTTTTTATGACAAAGAAAGCCTTCACCCACTAGTGCATTTCAGCGTTGGCTGACATACATCGACGTCTGGGGAGCCAGGGAGCCCACGGCTGTGGCCTAAAGGTCACCAGAGGGCAAGCAGAGAGGGCACAGGGGGGACGGTGAGTCTTGGGCTTGGGACCTGCGGGTCTTTGAGAAGTCACTCATAACTAGCTGTTTGAAAACCTGTGAGTCACACGTGTTGCTCCACTCTGCTAACTAAGATATTCCACTGTTTACCCTAGGGAAGATCCTTGTCCTTCAAGACCTTCCTCGTCTGGGTGTTGATCAGTATTTACCAAGGTAAGACGGGCCTGGACGGAGGGTTTCTTGTCTTCTGCTAGCGATGTTGTTTTCCCCTCTTGGTTCAAGTCCAAAGGCTTCAAGTTTCATCAACAGCTAATACTGCGTTTTGTTTACCCTGTAAACCAATATTCTAGTGGCTGGTCATCCGGACCCTTCACAGTGCAGTGTGGATGGGTGGTTCTTTACTGATGCATGTTTTTAATTAAATGTTAATCCAGAAAAATTTTACCAACCACGTACCACATCGTATGCCCCACAGAGTGGTTTCCTTTGGCAGAGTGATGTCCAGACCTTGAGGAATCTCACTTACGTAAATAGAAGTCATTAGCCACCCTCTGATGAGTGTTCCAGATAAATGAGAGAGCGCTGAAAGTGACTTAACAGATTAGATACATTGAAAGCATAGTTTCCTCCAGATACTAAAAGTTCCTAAGCCTCTCTTTGGTGCCACGTCTTCTTTTATTCACCGTCGAGAGTTTAAATTAACTGTCAGGCGACACGAAGCGTGGGGGTGTACGTAATCCCGTCTTTCCAAGTGTGGTGCGTGTCGGTCAGCCACGGCCGTGAGGTGGCGTGGCTATGGCCGGTGTGGCAGCCGTTTCCCGCCCAGGCAGAAGGAGCTGTTTGCTGTCCTCTTGCTTGTGTTGCAGGCGGCATCCTCATGTTCGGGGCTCTGCTCCTGTTCGAGTCCGAGTTTGTGCACGTGGTGGCCATTTCCTTCACGGCCCTCATCCTCACCGAGCTGCTCATGGTGGCCCTGACCATCAGGACGTGGCACTGGCTGATGGCGGTGGCCGAAGTCCTCAGCCTGGGCTGCTACGTGGCCTCGCTCGCTTTTCTAAATGAGTATTTTGGTAAGTTGCCATGGGAATCTTTTTTGTCTGTTACTGGTTTTTATACGTTTTTTATTGTTACTTCTTCATACACTGTCTTAAATTGCAAATCACAATAAAACCCACATCAGAAAGCTTCACTACACAAAAAGCTTATTTTTGATCAGTATTTACCAAGGTAAGACGATGGTCTTACGGTACCGTATTTATTGAAATTAAAAAGAAAAAAAATCATGGTCATGTGTGGCTGACCCTTGAATACTGTGGGGTCAGGGGCACTGACCCTGCTGGTATCTGGTCAGAGAAATGCACTTGGGAAATACTGAACATTGAAATACTGAACATTTGCTAGGTTTCTGGCTTTATGCTTAAAGATTAAACTCCTCGCAATATTTTATAAAATTCAGATTGTCACCATCTTGGCTTTTTAAAAGTTTATATTGAAGATGTGCTGTTCCCAAAAATTCTTTCCACAAGAGCTCCATTTTTGTCCTTTTTCCTAATTGACAAGCACTCCCAGGATGGAGTCCAGGCCCACCTTTGGACACGGAGCCCACGGGGCACCACGTTGGTGGCCTCAGCCCCAGTAGCATCTTCAGTGTGTCAGAAGCGTCGTGGGCACCGTGGCGGGGTCCCTGGCTGTGCACCTCCCAGCTCCACCATTACCAGCCTGGTGACCTTGACAAAGTGGCCTCCCAGAACCTGTTCCAACACGTGGCTGCTGGGACACACTCAGACCGTGGCTGTGGTTGCCACCAAGTTCGTCTGTGTCACCTTGTTGTACAGATCAGAGGGATAGTGGGCCAGACTCGCCCTAACCTCTGCAAGCTCACGGGACCTGCCCACGCTTCTTCCCCCGAAAACTGGGGAAGGACCCACCTGACCGCCTCGGAGCACGTGCCGCGGGAGGAACTCACTGCACACAGAAGGCCCACTCGCTTTGGCTCAGCGTCCCCACCAGCGACTCTGGTCTGCCCTCCTCTGAGCCAGCTTGTCGCGCCCTGCCCCCAATCCCGGGCCTTTCCATCCGGGGTTTGTTAGTCACATCCCTGGGCCGTCCCAGAGTGGATCGATGTGGCCCACGGGACCACAGAGGATGCTTTTTAGGGTTTTTAGAGTCAGGGCGTCGAGAAGAGAAGGAATATGGTCAGATGAGCCCAGAGGCAACGTTCGTCCTACCGGTCGTCACCATCAGGTGCTCCAAGGCTCTCAGAGCTGGCCCGAGCCCCCGTAGGGTGGAAACGCTCACCCCGTCCACACCGCACGTAATAAACACGGCTCAGGCTGCTTTCCTGATCTGAGGTGACCTTTCCCAGAGGATTTTCAGAAAAGGGAAAACGGCATCGTGTCCCTGGCGCTATTGTCAATGGCCATAGTCACAGCTAAAGACGCACCTCGCGTGCTTGCCCTCGCTGTATGAGGCCTATTAGTCGTGGGCCCTTGTCACCCCTGTGTGACCGGTGCGGAGGCCACGACCTCCACTACTGAAGTCCACGCATCCCATGGACCAGCAGCCGCGTCTGCAGCCTGCCTCCCGGCGGCCAGGAAACCCAATGACCGGCAGACAGCCGCTCGTCGGACTGCTGTCCATGCAAACAAGCCCTTTAAGTTCTCTCACTGAGTAGTGAGTTCCCGTCAGCTGCCCGGCCTGCTGCGCCGCAAGGCTCGTCGGTGAGCCCGACAGGCGTGTTCTCGGGCAGAGGCTGCAGGAGAAATGACACACCCCACAGAGGTTCCCGCCAGCCACGTTGTGGCTCCCGGTGAGCGGAGAGCCAACAGCTGGGAGGACAGCAGCAAACCTGGGGGGGTCGGGGGGGGGCGACACGAAACCTCAGATGAACAAGACAGACAAGCTGTGTCCAGGGGCCCAGAGCGGCGTGGGTGGGAGGGACCCTCCGGGAGAAGCACGCTAACAGAGCTACGTAGCAGGAGTGGAGAATAAAGCCAAGGAGCTCTCCAGGAGGTGAACAATGGTGAAGAGTTGGGTGGGGGGAGTGGTGGAAACAAGGGAGATTCCAGGTTCGTCCAGGAGGCCTGCCCTCTGGGGCCCCAGAAGGAGGATGCACAGGAAAAACCTAGATCTGAAGCCCATGTGTTTGTAGACGGAAGCACCTGCCAGGGACAGTGACAGGACCCACGCCAAGACCCAGCTTCCTCAGAGGCTCCAGACGCCCTCAGGATAAAGACCAAATCCCCAAAGCCCCCGGGGAGAAGCCAGCTCAGCGTATGCTGGGGGCCAGGGGTCGGGAGCAGGAGTGCCTCCGGCAGGGCCCACAAGCCACGGAGAGAGAAGGAGGTGGTGCGGACACGGTCTGCGAAGGCCACTTCCGGAAGCGTCGTCAGAGGACGCAGGCTGAGCAGAAGGTGATTTGTGTCGGCAGCAGTGTCCTCAGCCCTGCCCCCCTGTCCCTCAGGGTACGGACGTCCTGGGTGCCTCTGCAGGAGGCCGGGAGGCTTCCAGAAATTCTCCACGTTCAGTGGCCCCTTTTGGAGCAGGTCACACCCTGGGCGAGGGTTCTGCTCTGAGGCAGCACCAGGGAGGCTCGAGCTGTGCTGGGCGCCGCTGGGCCTGGGTCCGGGCTGGCCTGTGCGGCTCCCGCCCCGCTGTGACCTGCCGGGACTTGTCGTGGGAGCATCACTCCTGTGGCTTCTCAGGGGCCTTGGGGCGACTCACCCAGACCCTGCCTGTGCAGATGCAGGACCCCATAGTAGGGACCTTTGTGGTGAGGGGGACAGGGGAGGGCCCATCGGACTCTCAGAGAAGGAGCCACGTGTGTGGCGGTGACACAGACGAGTGCTTCAGGCAGGCGTCTTGACGTTGGTGCGTGTGGGGTTGCGGCAGATGGGGAGAAGGTGAAGGCAGAGTCCCTCGTGGCGCTGGGGAGGAGGGCGGGAGGAGGGCCCCGGAATCTAGGTGACTCGCACTAAGAGGTGCGGCCAGACTTGCCCACCTTCAAATGCTGGTGGGCCCTCCCTGGTCAGTTACCTAGCTAGAGCGTTGCCGTGGTAAATATGTCAACGTCACGGTTCATCTTAGCGCTGTTGGAAAATTCGTCTTAAGGCAAAAGCATTGGCCCTTGAAAAGCAAAAAGTCTACATGTATTTTCTGTTACAAGCAGCATTCCAAACGCACACCAGCTGTCTCTGGGATGAGCTGTCTTCACCAGGAGGGAAGAGAAGATCCTCACGCTTCTATTAAGTGCAGTAACACAATGTACCGTAAAGTCGTATGGGGTGAAGATCGGTGGTAACGTCCAGCCGCTGTACCACGAAAGCATCTCTGCTCTTCACACCAGAACCGCAAATCACAAAATGAGTTGTTTAGGCGAGTGTCAACAGCAGGAATTGTGTATTTCATTCCTTTGTCGTAACTAACATATTATAAATGGCAGAGAAGTAAACGGAATTCCACTATAAAAGTAGACATTGGGTGAATTCACATATAAGCATCTACTCAATGCAAATATATGGGTAGAAAAAATATAAAAAGATAATGTTTTTATATTAAAAGAAACATTCACTGGGGCACCTGGATGGCTCAGTCGGTTCAGCGTCCGACTCTTGATTTTGGCTCAGTCATGATCTCAGGGTCGTGAGATTGAGCCCCCTGCCGGGCTCCACGCTTGGCGGGGAGTCTGCTGGAGATTCTCTCTCCCTCTCCCTCTGCCCCTGCACCCTTAAAAAGAAAAGAAAAGAAACATTCACACACACACAGAAAATAGATACAGCACCTAAGAAATTGGCTGTTTTCAAATTATAATGTCTTGTGACTTTTTCAAAGAATAAATATTTAGTATATTTTCCTGTATGAACACAAGTTTTAACGCCTAGGAGAAATGTCGGTTTATTTTTGTGGCATGTCATTTTAATACGTGTGTTCCTTCATCTAGTAATATTTACAGAACACAAAGCAAAACACTAAATTGGAAAAATATACTGCTAAAATGAACAAACAAAATGGACATAGAATACTGAATTAAAAGCAGAGACAAACCACAGTCACTCGGGGACGATCACCTTCCTCATATTTAAGGGCCGTAGTTTTAGGTGCAGATGGCTCGGACACGCCTCCCTTCCTGGTGTCTGGAGCGCAGCCGTGCACACGTGGGTTTTGCACTTTGAGAGTAAATCCCTTTGGAACCTTGAGACCTGGATCTCAAGGGGGGAGTGTTGGCTGATACGCTTTCAGCCGGTTCAGTTATGCTTTAAAAACTTGTGTGCGGGGCGCCTGGGTGGCTCAGTTGGTTGAGCGACTGCCTTCGGCTCAGGTCATGATCCTGGAGTCCCGGGACCGAGTCCCACGTCGGGCTCCCTGCTCGGCAGGGAGTCTGCTTCTCCCTCTCACCCTCCCCCCTCTCATGCTCGCTCTATCTCATTCTCTCTCAAATAAATAAATAAAATCTTTAAAAAAAAACTCGTGTGCAGACAAGCAGTGACAGGAGGTGTTAAAACCACAGTTACAAATGTGTTTCCCACGGCCATTTCTACTGCTAACCACTCAGTGTCCTGATACCTCTCTCAGTCTGTCCTTCGTTGTCTTCATTCCGGTTTTGTGTTCAAACAGGTGTAGACGGAGTGTCTTCCGGAGCTTTCTTAGGTCCGTGAAGCCTCCTTTCTTCCACAAGTAGAGAAATTCAGCACAACAGTGCTGGAGACATGTGGCTAATGAGAGCAAGCCCCCTCTGTTCCTTGGTGACTCTCTTCGTGGCACAAGCAAGCGTTTGCCATGGGCTTTTCCCCGCCGGGTGCTGAGAGCAGGCGCCCGACCTCTGAGTGTCCCCAAGGGCACCCTCCACCCCTCCCTGCAGCACGTTTGCTTTTTCATCTTTAGTGGTTGAGCCCTGGAAAACATCTTCAGGGTGTTTCAAATATGGTGAAGTCCAGACCATATCCAACCCTCTGTGGGCTGGGATACACTCAGATTGGCCGTGTATGTGTGTAAAATCCGTGACTCCAGTGGGCTTCTCCCATTGGTAGGACCAGCTCTGGGTGTCAGCTCTTCACTCACCTCTTCCCGTGAAGTTCAAATAGCCCAGCTTTGTTACGTGAGCGTAAGGACGAGCCCGCGGGGCCCCCTCGGGTGACGGCCCCACCCACCAACACAGCCAGCGAGACGGATCACACAGATGATCAGTGTGTGGTGTCGCCTCCCAGACCAAGCACCACAGTCCGTGCGTGCGTGGGCCTCCACCCGCTGAAGGGCATTTGCGGATGTCACACACGGTCTCTAATACTTTGGTCTCGTTTATTCTGTTCAAAGAGCTCGTTACACCTGGTAGACAGGTGTAGTAAGGACCGCCTGAGGTCCCGCGTGGGCTGGTCCCTGTAGCGCCTGGCGGTGCCGTGAGGAGGCGGCAGGTCTGCGGCTTCCGGCTGTGAGGGCCTGTGGGCGCCCAGGCCGCCTCTCACACCTGTTCCTGTGTCTCCTACAGACGTTGCCTTTATCACAACCGTGACCTTCGTGTGGAAAGTGTCGGCCATCACCGTGGTCAGCTGTCTGCCGCTCTACGTCCTGAAGTACTTGAAGCGAAAGCTGTCCCCTCCCAGCTACTCCAAGCTCACGTCCTAGCGCACCGCGGGACCGGCTCCAGCAGCCTGTGGTCCCTGCAGGGGTGCAGGGAGGTCGAGGGACCGGAGCCCGAGAGGGGAGGCAGTCCGGATGGCACCGGGCGCCCCCAGTCCGTGCAGGAGGACACATCCCCTTTCTGTTCTTTTTCTGTTTTTCAAAATTTAATTTTCATATCAAACCACTTGAGTTTCTATCGAAATGAGCCCTGATTATCTCACTATTACTGTAAAGCATTCCTCTTACTCTGGCGTTCTGAGAATTAACATGAAAGTGAATTTAATATTCTGCAGTTTCCGGACATTCAGACTCTTCTTTGACGTCATGATGTAGAAAGCCATTTCTACGTGACTACAATAAAATCTAGATGCTGAACGCGGGCGTCTGTGTTTGCTGTCGCTGCTGCCCGGAGCCCGAGTCGCGCCCGCTGCCGTCCCACAGGGACCCCGGCTCCGGACGAGGACAGCCCCTCTCTCGGCGCGCCCTGAAGCCCGGCTGGCGGGAAGGGGGTGTTTCTGCGCGTGTGTCCATGGCCACCGCTGCAAACGTACAGTCGAGGGCATTGCTATGAAGTGAGCCTGTTGCTAAAGTTGGTATTTGTGAAAGTCACACTAGGACTCCAACAGGTGTGTGGGCCCGACGCGTCCCACTGGCCTTGTCCCTGCGTCTCCCGCCGCTCAGCACGCGCGCCTGACCCTCGTGGGAGGAGGCCCTTGGTCCTCCCGCTTCCTGTGAGCAGCTCAGGTGTGTTGGTCCAGCTGGGCCCTTCGGTGGGGCGCGGAGGGGGTTCCCTCACTGCAGCAGCACAGCCCGGCTCTCCCTGCATGTCGTGGCTCACGTCACTACCCGTCCTTCCCCGGGAGCGTGGGGGCGTCTCAGCAGTCGCTGAGGGGGACTGGGGGGCGCTCTCCCCATTTCCTGAGGCGGGTGCTGCAGCCCCCCCGCCCCCCGCACCAGGACATTCGGGTCTGTTCGCGCTCTTCAGCTCAGCCTCCCCCAGAACGCGGCCCGTCCCCCAGGCGCTGGGGCTCGTCGGCCATCGCTGGGCCGGCGGGCCGCGTCCTCGGGCAGCACGCACCCCCGCTGCCAGGCGGCATCTTCCCAAAGAGGAAAACCGTCAGCCGCAAGGAAAGCGCGCAGTGCGCGGAGCTGCCTCGCGCTCCTGGGCCGTGTGCGCCCGAGGCCCCGCCGCCCACGAGGCGTCACTGTTTCCAGCCCGGGAGCCGGCGGGTGGCGCTGCGGGCTCCTGTCCTGAGGGCACGGCCCGCGGCTCTGTGGCCGCGCACGCACCTGCCGGGCGGACGGGGGCACACGGAGTTCTGGGGGTACAGAAGTCGCCGCCGCCCAGCACGCGGCCTGGGAGGCGTGCGGGACGCCCCGGAGCAGAGGGTCGGCCGTTTTAATAAGCCCGCCCCCTTGGGGTCAGTGTGTTCAGTCATAATAAATTGTAAGTGACCCCAGAAAAACGGGAAACCACGAACCTTAGGGACGAGCACCGCAGAGTGACTTTAAAGACCCACTTTTATGAGCCGTAGATTACGGGTTGGACTCTAAGCGGACAGAGTCGGACCCTAGTCCCGAGACGTGAAGACCCGTCATGTCCACACTTCGTCTGGGAGGTGAAGACACCCTCGGGCCCAGCGAGCTGTCTTCGGGGCGAAGTGACTGCACGGCGGGAGGAACGGAAGCTTGCAGCGGTGACCACAGGATCCCGCGGTCCCGCCCCGGTTCTAGTTCACGGACCAGCGCTCCAGAGAAGGGAGGGCCCGGGCAGGGAGGTCCACGGCTGGGGTCGCGAAGCCTTGTCAGAGCGTTCGTGAAAGCCATCCAAGCCCGTGGGACCCTAGCGTTAGCCGTTCTCCGGGCGCGTGATGTGCATTTTAGCTGTTTGATAGAGTAGCCGCATCTCCCCATGGGCCTGTGCTTCCCGCGTCGTGTGCGGTGCCCCCCCTCCCCTGCGGCTGTGGCCAGACCGAGGGTCCCGCTTCGGTGACGGTGATGGTGACGCGGAGGGGAGCGCTCTCCTCTGGGGAAGGAGCGGGGAGGGCAGCTGTGGTGTGGGGAGCACTCAGCACTCAGGGTTTGGGCAGAGGGGAAGCAGCACATCAGGCAGCCTGGGAACTGGGACAAGAGGAAGGGAGCGCAAGGTCTGGGGGCGGAGGGTGCTGGAGGGCCTGGCGCTTTTACAGACCAGACCGCGACAGGACAGCCCGCGACCAGTTCAAACTAAGCAGGCAAGTGGGCACGAGAGGGGCCAATGGTGTGCGGAAGGGCTGAGTCTGTTTTGCCCCAAGTGCCTCCTGCCGCTGGTTCCCACTGGTGAGGTAGACTGCACCAGCGGTGGCCACGGGCGGGCGGGTGGGCGGGTGGAGGGATAGGAGGGCAGCTGCCTTCTACAGTTTTGTCCTGTGCCAGACGAGTGAATATTTCTGAATATTGAGGGCTAAGCTGTGTTAACAAAGCCTGTAAACTCACCCCAAGAAACCAGAGCAGATTGTGGGAGTGGCCGTCTGTTCCTTTCCTGCTTGGGACAGGCAAAGAGGCCCGCTCGTCCAGGTGGGATGGTCCTGGAGCACCTGCCCTGGGCCCTGCTGGTCCTTTCCCGGCTCCTGAGGTGCGAGGGCTCGGGCACTCAGGCAGCGGACCCCAGCGAGGAACGGACTCCCACCTGCGGGGGGTGGCCAGAACTCCTGCACCTTGCGCCCGGCTGGAGGCCCGGTGGACCCTTCTCTCCCCCAGCTCCCCACACAACACCGTGAAGCCGGAAAGGTTCTGCCATCCAGGGACACAGGTCTGGGGCCCCAGACCTGCAGTTCTGCCTGCCTCACTCGGTGTCACCCCATCCCCCTGGACACTGCCAACGCAGTCCAAGGGGCTGGACCCCAAACAGATGCCACCCCACCACGTTCCTCGGGCTCTGAGTCCGAGAAACCCCCCAGAGGCCCACCTTGTCCTCCAGAGTTCATGGCCCCCTGATTCAGGGAGGGGCTCACCTCCCTCGGCCCCAGCCCGTGCCCACCTGAGACGCAGCCACAGCCCGTACCTGGGACCAGGTAGGTCACCTGCACGGCCCGGGGCTGACCGTGGCCCTGCCCTTACTGCCTCCCACACTTCCGTCCAGGACGGCCGGGTTCTGTCCCGGGATTTCTCCGTGGACGTGGAAGAGAAGCAGGTAGGCACTGGCCCTGGTCTGGTCTTCGTGGGGAGAAAGACACCCTGAGTTGAGAGCTGCTCAGGTGTGGCCAGACCACACCTGTCACGTCCTGTCCCCCGCCCAGGTCTCTAAAGAGGCCCTCAAGTCCTGGGAGGTGGGCTGGCCTTGTCCCCATCCCAAGACAACAACAGTCACCTGATGCCTCTGAAAACGTTGGACAACGTGGGACAGTGGAGAAACTGAGGCATCGGAAGTTTAAAGCCTGGGAGGGCAAGATGCTCCTTCTTAGAATTATCCCGCATCTGAGGTGCACAAAACACCTGGTCCACCTACCTCCCCAACTGTGCGGGTGAGGACCTGAGGGTCACCGTGTTGCACCCCCACCAGGGGAATGGTCAGGCTTTGCTCCTCCTGGTGCCACCCCCCCGAGGTGGCCAGCTGCCTCCGTCCCAGCGCGGGGGGCCAGCTGAGCAGACGGAGGCCAGCAGGACAGGCCTGGGGCATCCTCCATCCCAGGACCCGCCCCAGCCAGGACCCCACAGTCGAAGCCTCCGGTCTCCCCGTGTCTCCGCGCAGGCCGGACTCTGGGGTCCTGGCAGAACTCCTGCTGTAGTCACCTCCCCGCGTGTCCCCACGTGGTGGGGCTTTCCTGCAGCTTCTCTCCCGGAAGGTTTCATCTTGGAATAATTCTCGGCTTTCAGAGAAACTACAAGACAACCCTTTCCTCCCACACACGCCCTGGGCCGAGGGGCTCCGTCCTGCAGCCTCCCCCTCAAGGACGGCGGACGCCCCCATCTCCCAGTGATGTCTGCTCCGTCCCAGAACCGAGGCACTCGGCCTCCAGCTCTCTGGGTCCCTCTGTCCCTGCCGTGGGGTGACCCACTGGGAAGGGCTGGGAAGGACGCATGCTACCTGTTTGTGTCCTTAGGCGGCATCTGTAGCTGCTCCCGAGATTCACGAATATCCCGCGTGCTCCTGGCAGAGAGTCCGAAGCGGCTCTGATCCTTCTGTCTCCCTGAAACAGAAAAGCCTTAGCGCCTGTTTGTACCACTGGGTGTAATTTCAGAAGGTTCCAGAAGGTGGTGCTGGAAGCTAAGAAGTGCTGCCCTGCTGGCCGGCATCAGGGTCCCGGGCTGATTTCTGGGCTTGGGGACAGCAGAGGACACAGTTCTTGGAAGAGGGACTTCGCCTAGAGCTTGACCATCCCCATTCCAGAACTGAACAATTCCCGCCTTGGCCTGCAGGCATCGTATACATACGGCGCCGATGATGCCTGAATGCGAGCCGCGGACCCCTCTTCGTAGTAAAACAGGTGGGGGCAGGGGTCCCCAGGTCCCAAGGAGGCACCCGTGAGCGCTCGCCCAGGCTCGCGGCCCCCTCCCCACGGACAAAACCTCCTGCTGGGCCTCAGACCTGCTGGCTGAGCAGAAGCCACAGAACCAGAACCGGGCTTGCCTCCTTTTTTCTGAGTCCTGAAAACACTCAGAACTAATTGCAGAATTTTCCGGGGTTCGTAGCCTGGCCGTTTCTCGACTCTTCCAGGGTCCCCCGCGCCCCCCCAGCTGCGGCTCCCCTCCCTGCGTCCCAGGTCACCCCGCGGTCCCAGCGGGCGCCAGCTCTGGAAACACTGAGGTGGGAACACCGGCCTCGCACGGTGAAGACGCACTCGAGTTCCCGCGGCGGCTCAGCGCTGTGAACGGAGCACAGCTGAGACAGCTCGGCCAGCGTCCTCGCGCGTCCCCTCCTTGCAGGTACTCGTAGCTCTGCTGCGGGTGCCTGGGGCGGCCGTCACAGGGGCCAGGCAGGGCCTGGGACACTGGTGAGAGCCCAGCCCTGCGGCCCTCCCCGCCCAGTCCTCCCCCTGCAGACCCGACCGGCTGGAGGTGGGCAAGTGCCCGGCTCCCACGCTCTCAGGAGACTGCTGTCACTGGCCGTGAGGCGTCCACTCCCCCGAAAGCCAGCGCCCCAGCCAGGAGGCCCAGGCCCGTCTCTGGAGCTCCACCATCTGTCCAAGCAGGCGGACGGCCCATTAGGGCTGCAGGGGACCCCGGGGCTCGTGGTGGGTCCTAGGCCTTCGGAGGCCAACGAGCAGCACAGAGCCTCTGAGCAAAGAGGACAGAGGCCCGGACCCGTCAGGGACGCAGGCACGTGCCCCGGGCACCCGCGGGGACCAGGACACACAGTGCCCTGCAGGAGAAGCTCCCGGGTTCGGTGGATGCAGACGGGCCCCCAGAATGTGGCTGAGGGTCCTCACCATGTCCACACACAGCTGAGCCATCAGCAGTTCTGAGCCCCTGCCCTCAGTGGAGCCCAGAGCGGGGTTCCCAGCCAGCACCCCCGGCTCCAAGTGTGGGGGCCCCCACCTGCCAGGGCCACTGAAGTGCTGTCCAGCAGGCCAGGCCTGGAAGCAGCAGACTTGTCCGCTCGGTTCCCGGGCCCAGACGTCTGAGGTCAAGGTGCCCAGGGCCGCGCTCCCTCGGGGGCCCCGGGGCTGCCCCCATCCTGCTGCTTCGAACTCTGGTGCTGGGGGCCTTCATGGGCTTGTGGCCTCGTGGCTCCACTCTGTGCCTCCGTCCTCATGCACGTGGTCTCCCCGCGTGTCTGGGTCCAATCTTCCCGCTAGATGAGAACACCAGTCACGGGCATGAGGGCCCAGGACAGCCTCATCTTAGCAAATTCCATCTGCAAAGATCCTGTTTCCAAAAACCAACCTGTCCCAAGGTTCTGGGTAGACACGAATGTGTGGGGACACCACACAGCCCCGTACAGTGGGGTTAGGGTTAGGATCCCTGAACAGAATTGATTAAATAATACCTAATGTTAGCCGGGTGTCCCCTGCCCTTCTGTACCTGAAGGTATGGAGATGCCACCAGCCGAGCAGGGAGATGGTTTTTGTGTCACGACTAGACTGCGTGCCCTGGTCCGGCTGTGCCCGTCCCACCTGCCTCCAGGGAGCGGGTCCTTGAGGAAAGTAGAAAGTCTGCATGTTTATGAAATGTTGGCGCTCGGGCGTCATCGGTGTGGTTTGGGTGAACCTGGATCGCTGGGCATGCCTGTCCGCACCACACAGGATCTTCGCCGCGCGGTGTCTGCCGGGCTCTGGGGCGCCTGGAAAGAAAGACCAATCTCAGGCATCTTTCTGTCCTGGGTGACACTCTCTGTCTTGTCACCGTGACTTGGTTTCTCCCCTGGCTTCGGAGGCACAAGCGGGACTGAGTGTCTGGAGGCTGTTGTCATGCGAACAACTTTGGGTTCTTGCCCAGAAGGGGACACTGTGATGTCTACTGTTCTCCTTGAATTAGAGCTGAAACGTGGCCACCCTGCAGAGCTTACCTTTCCTGGGTCCCCTGAGCGGAGCCCTGGGGTGGGGCCCCCGCTCCCTCCTGGGAGGTCCCCACAGCCTCACGGTCATGGAGCAGAATGACCCGCGGGCCCCGTCACCCGGTGCACCTATTCCTGTCCAAGCAGCCGGCATTTAGGGCAGATTCTGTCGAGAAAATTAGCTTGTGTCGTAAGGACTCACACCATTACCTTCCAATTACACATCGAACTCCAACGTCCCTCTGATGTGCTTTTAATTGTCAGTATTTCTCTGTTTTTCTCTAAACAGTCCATTTGTCGTCCCAAGTTGGAAAGCTAGCATTACCCGCCTGTAGGTTCTTAGGGAGAAGGCCACCAGTTTTCCTAATTAAAGTGGTTATTGATAAATGCACACTCAGCACCTTTGCTGGGATGAGCTCTGAGCAAAGGGAAGATCCACTCGAGGTCCATGGGGATCAGGGTCCCTCCCCTTCCACACGCATCCCGCTCTCATGGCCGAGCCTGGATCGGACGGGTTTCCTTTGGTTCCGTGGGAGTCAGACGCGCCCGGGCACGGAGGTGCGGTGCCGGGGGCTCTGGAGGGCCAAGCGCACCAGCTGCAGACCCACAGGCCCCGCCCGTCCCTCCGCCGACCTGTGTCCTCGGGCCCTGAGCCCTGGGCCAGCCTCACAGGGGCCTGGTCCCATTGCCGGCTGCCCAGGAGACCTGGCCACGGGGGGCAGGGGAGGCCCCAGGGGAGACGCAGGCCGGGCGACTGCAGAGCAGAGGGGCTCACCACCTGCCCCTCTCCCCGCACCCCGCGGGGTCGGAGGTTGGTCTGAACGGGACGCGGCCATTGCAGAAAGCACGTTTAACCAGACCACAGTTCGTCCCGGAGGTCAGAGGTCCAAATGGGTTTCTCTGGGTGACAGTCCGGGAGCGGGCAGGGCTAGTTCCTTCTGGAAGCTCCCGAGGAGAACCTGCCCCGGCCGCCTCCATGTCTCCAGACCCCACACCCCCCAACCTTCCACCAGCCCGTGGCATCCTCCAGCCGTCGGCCTCTGTCCTCACGGCCCCACTCCGGCCCCCAGCCTCCCTCTCCCCAGGACCCCGACGGTGCTCTCCCAGCCCCAGTCCGGCGTTAGTCCTCCCGCCGGGAGAGGCAGGGTGTTGAGAGGTCCCGGGGCCATCGCGACCCGGGCCGAGGTTAGTCCCCGCCGTGGCTCCCTGGGCTTTGCTCCTCACACTTCCACTGACCGTCCCCCAAGCGCCCAGCGTGTGTGCCAGGGGCCGGGCACCCGCGGGCAGTAAGGCTTCACCCGGGCATTGGGGGCTGGCCCCACTGACGCCCCAGCCGGCTTGCCGGCTCGGCTCGCCCTGGGACGCCACGTGGCGTAGAGCCCGAGCCCGGGTGCCCGGGTCCGCTTCTGCTGCCGACCTGCCCACGGGAGCCTGCTCGCAGGAGGGGTGTGCTGCTGCTGCGTGACCGGGGCCACCGCCCACAGGAAGCAGCGGCTTCTTCCCATGGGCCACCTCCAGCTAGCAGCGCCCCCGCCAGGGGGTGCGGGGACCCCCTCCTGCCGGCTCGGCCCAGCACCCCAGTGTGTGGAGCGGCAGCAAGGCCAGGGTCGGCTGTGCGGCAGGGACGTGGGCGCCGGGGACAAAGGACCGTCCAGGGCCCTGCTTCGGCGCAGGCGGCTGTCCTGTGGGTGCTGCCGGCCGAGGGGGAAGGAGGCCAGGAGCCTGCGAGGCCCCAGCTCCCTGCTCTGCAGGCCGGGGGGAGGGGCAGGGGAGGACCAGGGTCACAGGCACAGCAGGGGCTGTGGAGGGTGGCCCCACACCCAGCACTCGGCAACCTGGGGGCTCGGGGGGGCCGTCACGTCAGGCCGTGGGGGCTGTGCGGCCTCTGATTCTGTGTCCCCTTGCTGACGCGGCCCACCCTCGCACCCCGAACCCCGCCCTCTTCCCGCCACCTGGTGCACGCTGGATTCTCACCGCAGCTTTCATGAGCTCTCCCCCCCCCTTGCCCCCTTGGGCATCCCCCACCCCAATTGTGACAAAATGGGAAGGAACGAAAATAGCAGGAGAGAAGCAGGTGACGTCTGCCTGCTTCCCTGCGAGCCAGGTCGGGCCTCGGGGTCAGGTCGCCGGGGAGACGGGTGGGAAGGTGCTGCCGTGGAGCCCAGGGCATGGGTGCGAGGCCGCATGCAGGGAGGCCCCCAAGCACAGAAGCCCGGTCAACGGGCGGCGGCCGCAGGAGGGTAACGAGGACCAGGACCCACAGGGACGCCACTGGCACGCAGCCGAAGCCGCAGGAAAGCGTGGCGGTTCCTCACGGGCACGGTGGGGTCCAGCCCCTGACCGCCGGCATGTCCTCTGGAGGAGCCGAAGGCAGGGTCCCGGGGACACCCGCACCCCCACGTCCACAGCAGCCGTCCCTCCGTGGCCTAGCGGGTGAGCGGAGGGCGGCATACTCGCTGTGGAATACGGGTCAGCCTTCAACAGGGAGGAATTAGCGCTGTAACGGGGCGGAGGGGGGCCGAGGAGCAAGAAGCGAGGGCCGGGGCGGGGGCGTTCGTGTTCGGGGGAGGGCGAGGTGTCGGTTTGCAAAGGGAAGGGGTTCTGTGCATCACTGAGCAACAACATCAACGTACTCAATGCCACTGAGCTGTACGCCCAAAATGGAAGATTTTACCACGATTTTAGAAACCAGCCCCTGAGGGGCACTCTGGCGGCCTGAGTGCCCGAGGCCCTGTGGGGTAGGGTCCCGTGGCTGCCCCCGCCCAGAGCCCAGCCCCCCCGCCCCCGGGCTCGGAAAGGATCCGTTCTCCCTCACAGGCGCTGCCCATCTACCACCGGCGCTCCTGGGGGCCCTCACGGCCCGAGGCCACGGCCACGGCCACAGCCCCAGGCTCGCCGGCACGCGGTGTGAAATGGCGCTGAGGGTCTCCGGCGGGATACTGCTTCCTGTGTCTAAGAAGAAAAGGCTGAAGCGGGCTTGTAAAAACCTGCCATCCGCTGGACTTCAAATGGCTCTCACGCAGCATCTTGATGAGTTAAGTGTAAATGAATCAGAAGCACATGGATTAAATTTCCCTTGAAATTCAGTCTGGTTTAAAAATTAATGGAAAAAGTGCCTGGCAAAACTTGTTTAGAACTTTATTGAACCAAAAACACTTTAAAAATAGTTTGGGGAGTGGAGTGAACCCAAGTGGAGGCTGGGCTCCACGTCTTGGGTGGATTCCGCCCTGGTTCCCGGGGTCGGAGCCAGGACGCGGGAGGGGGCTCTGCCTGGGGGAGGGGGTCCTGCAGAGCCTCCCTCACGAGAACGGCTCCGCACAGAAAAAAGGAAGTCCTTTAGAATCGAAAAAGGAAAATAAGAAGACGAGCTTCCCTGTCTTAGGCTGACTCATTCAAGCGGACTCAGGCAGCCAACTAAGTAAGGAAAAAGTTACAACGTTGCCATTCGAAAACACTGAATTCACAGGTGCAAACCCCAAGTATTGCCAGAAACCAAAAATGTTACCTATTTCCCACCCGCCAGGTGGGTGACAGGCAGATGCCCAGCGTGAGGAAGTGGTTTGGGAGCCACGCCAGAGCCTTTTCTCTGGACGCGGCCAGAAGCGCCTGCAAGGACCCTCTCCTTCTGGGGCACACGGAACAGAGAAGGCTGAGGCCCACAGAGCCCGGCGCCTTCCGCCTGCCGCTCACAGACGCCTCCAACTTCTAGAAATTAAGCCAAGCACAAGCGTGTGCGGCCGCCAGGGGCCTGCGGTCTGCCCCAGGCTGGCCGGGAGAGGAGAAGGGGGCCAGGGTGCCCTGGGGGCTCAGGGCAGACCCGCACCTGCCACGTGAGTGTCAGCTCAGCCCAAGAGAAGTCCAGCTGCCACGTGAGGCATCTTCCTTGCTGAGTGGGCTCCGCCAGACCCAGGTGGGCACAGGAACAGGCAGAGGCATCCACGCCGTCCGCCTCCTGCCACTTGGTGGTGCCGTGCATCCTCACCCACCTCGGAAGCAGGGCCCCATCCCCGGGACTGGCCGCGGCCACTTGCTGTGGCCTCCACAGCCTGGGGCTCCTGCAGCTGTGATGGAACCCCAAATCAGACCACAAGGAGCAAGACGGAAGTTGTCTCCTCACCCCGGGGACACACTGGAGTAGGCTCTCAGGCCCTGCCGGCGGACCCCGCCATTCGGATGCTCAAACAGTGCGCAAACCCACCTCTGGACCTGTTTTCCTCCACGTCGGCCTTGGCTGGTGGTCGCTTCCCCAGGAGGTGCCTCGGAGCCACGGACCCACGGGCTCACCCCACACCCCCCAGAGGACGGGAACACATCTTTCCAGTTGGTGCAGGAAGCCTGCGGGGAGCAGGAGGGGAGACCCCACGACCCCACGGGGACTGTGGGCCAGGCCTCCGGACCCTCCGGCAGAGGGCCGAGTTGATGTGGCGCCCGTGGCGGTGGCTGGCCCGGCAGTAAAGGTCGTGGTGGACGCAGAGGTGCCAGAGCTGGGGCGTCCGGGGAGGGTTGGGTGGGATACAGGCATTCAGGGGATGGGGGCAGCACAGCAGGGCAAGGGTGGCGTCCTAAAGGAAATAAAAACCACCTGGCTGGGGCGCCTGGGTGGCTCAGATTGGTTAAGCGTCTGCCTTCGGCTCAGGTCCTGATCCCAGGGTCCTGGGATCGAGTCCCGCATCGGGCTCCCTGCTCGGCGGGAAGCCTGCTTCTCCCTCTCCCTCTGCCTCTCTCCCTGCTCATGCTCTCTCCCTCTCTCTCTCTCTCTCTGTATCTCTGTGGCCCAAATGAATAAATAAAAAAACCTTAAAAACCACCTGGCATTCGTGCTGGCTCCCTGAGGACACGGGGACAGATCACCACAAACCAGCAGAAATGTCCTGTGGCACTTCCCGAAGCTCCAGGTCACAGCCCAGCGCGGCTATAGGGAGGACCCTCCCCTGGCTCTTCCAGGCCCGGCGAGCTGGCGAGCTTCTCCCTCCGTGGGCTGTGCGCGCATCACTCCAGCCCTGCTCCTTGTCATGTGACCTTCTCCTTCCGTGTGCCTTCTCTTGCGATGAGCACCGCGCTCACGGTGGATCGGGGCCCACCCGAATGCCCTGCTCTTAACTAATCACATCTGCAAAGACCCTATTTCCAAACAAGGTCCCGTTCGCAGAGACCAGGGTTAGGACTCCAACACATCTTTTTGGAGGACACGGTTCAACCCATGACCATATTGCTCTGAAATAACAAAACTTGTTGAGGGATTAGTACCAGCGGTCCCCGACGTGAGCGGTGCCCCTCACTTAGCCGCACAGAGCTGAAGACCTTCCTGGCGGCTCCCAGGCGTGTGCAGTGGGAATTCGAACTAGGCTGTTGTGGAGAAGCCACCAGGATGGGAGCCCAAGGCACGCCGCTGACCTCCTGGTGAAACTGAGGGATGTCATTTAAAACAAAAACAACCGTTTTGAGCCTCCCAAAGCCTTCCTAAGGGCAAACAGCAAATGAAACATCTATTCAAGAAAATCTATGCAAATCCATTAAGAAAGGCAAGAAGCACTGGTATTTGAACCAAGACGGCTCCAACCCCCAGCTCAGTGAGGAGACCACTCCAGAGACTGCGGCCAGGGTCACAGGGCCCCCTGCCCCTGCCCCCGCCAGAGGGCTTTCCTCCCAGAGGAGCAGGGCTGTGGGCTTCCCCACGCTGGGCCCCTGGGAGCAACGCCAGAAGCTGGACACTTTGGGAGGGGAGCAGCCTTCACTAAAATAATCCAGCCAGCCACTAAACAAACAAGGGAACGACAGTAACAAGCCCTAGACTGGTGGCCGGGGTTGGGGGGGTGCCCGAATCCAAAGTTGCTACAAAATATTATCTGAAATGTCCAGTTTCCAATAAACAATTATGAGGCATGCGAAGAAGCAGGAAAGCATGACACAGACATCAGGAAAAAAGCAGGAAAGAGAAGCTGCCTAGGAGAGTCCCAGATGTCGGGTTTCACAGAAAAGGACTCCGAAGTACCCACTACAGACGTGCGCACAACGCTGGGAGAAAGCCTGACTCGGAGTGAAGGGGTGCGTAACGATAACGTCACACGAAAGACGCTGTCAGTAAAGGGGCAGAAACTGTGAAAACGAACCAAATGAACATTCTGGAGCCAAGAAGCACTGTAACTAAAGGAAAAATTCACGAACGGGCAGAAGAAAGAACTGGTTTACTTGAAGATAGATCAGTCAAGATTACGGAAGCGGAGAACAGGGAGAAATACAACGAAGAAAAACGCAGGGAGTCCTGCAAGAACGACAGCATCAGCAGCACCAACTTACGGCGGTGGGGGAGAGAAACGAGAAGAACTTTGCCGAAGACTAGCGGCCGATGTCACAAATCTATTGCCAATAGTCGCCCTCATATCCACGACGCGCGGTGGGGGACAAACGCGGAGACCCACAAGCTTACACGTCGTTGTACAAATGCTGAAAATCAGACGCGGAGAAATTCTTAAAAGTAGCCAGAGAAGAATGTGTCACTTACAAGGGACTAACGGTGGCTTCTCGGCAGAGACAGTGCCGTGGGTGACGCATTCAGGGTGCTCAAAGGGAGAAAGTCCTGTCAGCCAAGAACGCTACAGTCAGCAAAGCCATCTTTCAAAAATGAAGGGAATGAAGTCTCTCCCAGCTTAAAAAAAAACACAAAACAACACAGAATTTGTTGCCAGCAGACAGGAAAGGACACTCTTCAGGCTGAAAGCAGGTGCCCCGGACAGAGACTGCGTCCACACGGAGGAACAGACTGCCCGTGAAGGTGACTGCAGAGCACGACAGTGTAGACTATTTCTCCTTTCTCCTATAACCAATTCAGAAGGCAGCTCTGTAAACCAACGTGTCTGTGACGTAACCTTGGGCCTATAATTAATGACAACACAAGGACGTGGGTGGGGCAAAGCTGGGTCCTGCTAAGGAAATGCATCCAGACGGAGAAGTCATACAATTACAGGTATTGTCAGTTCCTAACATTACTGCTCACACCATATATAACAATCGAAAACAAGGGGAAAGAGAATAAACCTACCTAGGACTAGTGTTCATACCCATCACTGGGATTAAGTTGGTATAAATCTCAAGTTGATTGTGATTAAAATGCTACATCAGAAAAGAGTCAGGGCACCTGGGGTTAAGCGTCCAACTCTTGATTTCGGCTCAGGTCTTGATCTCAGGTCATGAGATCGAGCCCCACTCGGGCTCTGCTCAGCGGGGAATCTGCTGGAGATTCTCTCTCCCTCAGCCCCTCCCCCCTTGCACGCGTGTGCTCGCTCTCTCAAATAACAAATAAATGAAACTTAAAAAAAAAGTCACTTAGGCTTTAAAAAAAGCAATAAAGGGGGGACAGAAAAACAAGAAAGACATAAGAAAAGCAGACAAAAAACAGTAATAAAGCAGATGTAAATCCAACTCTATCAATAATGACATTAAATGTAGATCGATCAAACGAGCCAATCAAAAGGCAGAGACTATCAAATGGACCAAAGCAAACAAACAAACAAAAACCCCACCATCCAACTTTAAGGAGGAGACAGGAGGTGCATTTTGGGTTCAAAGGCACAAATGGACCAAGAGGGTGGAAAAGGTGTATCATACAAAAAGCAGCAGGACACGAGCTGCAGAGGCTCATTCTGATGTCAGACAAAATGGATTTTAACACAAAAAGCGTAATTAAAGATGAAGAGGGATGTTTGATAATGATAAAAGGGCCAACCCACCAGGAAAACACAACAGAGCTCCTAAATACCTGAAACAAAGCTGAGGGAAAGAAGAGAGAAACAGAGTCACGCACTAGGAGCTGGAGACGCCAAGACCCCACTTTGCACGTGGTTCTAGCAAACACACCCAAGCCCAGCAAGGAGACAGGAGACCTGAACTGCAGCACAAACCAGTGAGGCCTGTGGGATAGCAGGAAACACATCCTTTTCAAGGCGATGGAAGATTCTCCAGGCTATAAAACAAGCAGGCGCCTAAGGCCATCGCACAAGGAAGTGAGAGAGGGCTATGGAGATGGGGCCAAGGCTTGTGAGGGAGGTGATGAGGACCCTGGGCAGATGGGGCAGGTGAATTGGAGGAAGGTTCTGGAGATGGGCTAAATACGGGTGGAGAGAGAGGACTCCAAGTCCTAGGAGGTGGGTACCAGGGACAGAGACTGGTTCCTGGTGAGGAGTCCCTGCTCCAGGTGTGGAGGGTGACGATCATCAGGTGCCATGCTGGACGGTGTGGCTTTGACCCTGATGCCTTGGGCAAGTGTCCAGGGGAGGGAAGTGGACTGATTCATTGTGATTGAGGTTTTAGATCTGCTGCTGGTGCCTGGACTGGGTAGTCAGGCTGAGTTTGGGCAGGGAGACCAATAAGAAAAGGCCTCTGCCATGTCTCAGAGAAATGGAGTGGATTAAAGGATACTTTGCAAGTCAAAGCCCAGGGTAGAGTCTCAGAACCCTGAATTCGTGGATCTCCGAGAATACCTACACTAGAAAGGAAGGTCTGAATGTGCTGACACAGATGTCTAATCAAAGGGAACTCCTTCTCTCTCAACTCCAGTGCCAATGGTGAGACTTGGCTGCACTGGCGTTTTTAAAAATCTCAGCCCTTTACTTAAAAGTAAATAACCCCTCCATAGTTCTGATTTCTTAATAATGCCCATCTCCACGCTCCAGCTCGATGTCAATTCCCCAAGCACACTTCCTGGCACCTCTGATCAGCCCAGGTGCATCCTCCCTGCGGGTTAGAGGGTGCCGTCAGGAAGGACCCACACCTGCCTGTGGAGAGGGGCCAGAGGCTCCCTGTTCCTCCATGGAGAAGTACAGCGCCTGCTCTACTTTGGAATGTGCATCCAGCAAGGACAGAGCACTCACACTTCACTCGGGGTGTCTGAGGTTACGTCCAGGGGCGAGAAGCAGCACCTGCTTGTCCAGTTGAGGAACAGGAAGAAAGTGGGGGAAGGGGTGCTGGCCAGAACACTGGCCCACGAGCCTCTGCCCGGGGCAGCCTGTGCCGAAGCCGCCCCAGAGGATGGAGCCCCCGGGGCCAGGCGCGTCTCCCAGGCGGGAGGACAGCAGTGGCGGGCAGCGCAGCCCCAGCCAGCCGAGCTCTGTGGGGTCCTCCTGACCCTGTCCCGGAGCCCCGACAGCACGGCCCGCGCCTCCACAGCTCTTAGGCTTAAACCCAGAACCCAAGCAACAGGATCGCCCGGGGCTCTAGAAGACACTGAGCAGGGTGGACGACACTCCAGGGCGCTCCAAGAGAGAGGATTTGGCGTCCAAAGGGATTTTGAAAATGGTGAGCTTCTCTGGGTGTATTCGCCCCAATAATCCGCAGAAACAACAGTCACCTAAAAATAGTCTTGTTTTCTGTCCTAAGCTCCTTTTAACTTCGTTAGTCATCACCAATCCTTAAAATAAAACCCGTGTAACGTCTCTCCTGGTAGCAGCTATAAACACACCCCGACAGGAGGCCGAGGACCGAGAGGGGCGAAGGCGAGCGCAGGGCCGCGGCCGCGGGACGGAGGCCGGTGGCCCCGCGGTGGCCGCGGGAGCCGCCCGAGGCGGACACGGGGGCGCGCTGGCCTCGGGGCTGCCGCCGCCTCCGGAACTCCCTGCGCCCTGGCGCACCGCCACCGTGGTCCCGGCAACGGCATTAAACACAGGGAAACAGACGGGGATTCCGTCACCGGGCGGGGGAATAAGGAGGGTATTGAGAGCAGACAGGAAAGGAGCTTTTCTGGATGGAGTGAAAATTATTTATGAAAGAGGAGGAGGAGGAGGAGGAAGAGGAAGGGATGAGGAAACGGGGGGGGAGGTAGAGGAAGAGGAGGGGAGGAGGAAGGGGAGGAGGGAGGAGAGGAGGAGGGGGGAGGTAGAGGAAGGAGACGGGAGGAGGAAGGGGAGGGGGGAGGAGAGGAGGAGGGGCAGGAGCCCGTGGGCCAGGCGGGCTCCAGGCTCAGGAGGCCGGGCTGGGCGCGGGTGACAGCGCGGGTGGGGCGGGCAGGAGGGGATGGGAGTCAGTCATTATTTTACTACAACTTGCCTGACCTCCCTGTCCTCCTCCCCGCCCCAGGTGCGGGGCCACTAGGACCCGCGGCAGCACCCTCTTTGAAGGGGCGGGGCGAGGGCGGGGCGAGGGCGGCGCGGCCCTGGCGCCCCCTGGCGGCCTCCCACGCAGGATGCGCGCCCCTCCCCCTCCCAGCCTCAGCGCCTTCGCGGGGTCCCCCTGCCTCGCGCATCCCGAAGCGGTCCCCCCAGTTTCAGCATCCTCGCGGGGTCCTCCGGGCCTCGGGCATCCCGAAGGGGTCCCCCAGTCTCAGCATCCCCGTGGGGTCCCCCGGGCCTCGGGCATCCTGATGGGGTCTCCCCAACTTCAGCATCCTCGTGGGGTCTCCCTGGATCTCAGCGTCCTCGCGAGGTTCCCTCCCACCCCAGCTATGGTATCCATTCGGGGTCACCCTCTCCCTGGGTCTGGGGCACCAAGGCACCTGCCAGGCCCAGTTCACCGCGTGGGAGCAGATCTACAGGTAGGGACACCTAGAAAGTGTCCTTACAGCCACCCAGACACCCGTGAGTGCGCGGCGGCCCCGTCCCCCCCCCCCGCCCCCGCCGCCTGGCCGAAGACGTAGGTGGAAAGAAGGATTTCAGTTCTGACCCCAGCGTGCTGGATAACTCTATAGACGGTGGTGGTGACGTGGGCACCGCTTCCGCTGGGCACCGTCCTAGTCCTATTACTAATATGGCACCGATTAACCAGCGAAACTCAGCGGATGGGTCAAATGTTGCACCGCCCCCCCCCCATTCCCCCAGGTCCCGGGGCATGGAGGCATCTGGGGCATCCACAGGCGTCCTGCAGGCCTCCTGGGTCCCCGCGGCAGACACAACTTTGCTTTTGGGGTTATTTGAAACCACATAAGGGTGTCGTGCAGTAGATTTATGATTTTTATACACCAGACATTTTAACCGCCCTAACGCTCCAACCCCTTGCATCCAAGGCCAACACGAAAATACGGTCCGGTTTTGGCAGGGGAACTGCGCCGAGGAGAGGCAGGAGGTTTTGAGAAGTGTAAAGTGAACCGGACGGCGTTGGGGAGGCTTTCCCCGAAACGAGCTCTCAATCTCAGACCCCTCCCCCATCGGTTAGAAGCCCCAAAGTCGCGCCTTAAAGTGCCCCAGGCCCTCCCGGGGCGGCTGGGCTAGGGGCTGGGAGCCCGGGGGCGCTGCGCTCTTGGTTCTCCCCGACCCCCCCCCCCACCCGCGAGCTCACGCAACAGGCAATCTGGGTCGCTCAGATATTTACAGAGTAAAAATGACAATAACTCCACGTCCCGGGACTGCCATGCAATCTGTTAGTAATTTAGCGGGATGGGAATTTCCTTTCTCGGGCCTGCCAGTGGAAGCGCTTTTCCAAATTTCCACAGCAGGGGAAGCCTGCGATTTTACATAATGACTTCAGCATGCAGGGCTCTCTAGGCCCCCCTCGTCTCCTGCTCCTTCCGCCCCCTCATTAAAGCAGAGTGTGACTCCCTTAGGACACGGGCCGGACCCCGGCGTCCGGGCCGGTTCGTTCTCCGGCTGCGCCCGAGTCGCACCCCGTGCGCCCCTGCCCTCCGCGTGCGCCCCCGCCGACCCCCGTGCGCCCCCGCCCTCCGGGTGCGCCCCTGGTCGCCCCCCGTGAGCCCCTGCAGCCTCCCGCGCGCCCCCGTCGGCAGCGTGAGCCGCGGCCCGCCCCCAGTGCGCCCAGCGGGCCGGGCGAGCAGCGGCCCGGCGCGGGGAGGGCAGGAGCTCGGCGACTTGTCCTCCGGGCCCTGCGCCGGCTCGGGCGGGGGCGTGATGTCACGGCAGGGAGGGGGCGCGGGAGCGGCCGGGCCGGCGGGGAGGCGGGGGAGGTGTTTTCCAGCTTTAAAAAGGCAGGAGGCAGAGCGCGGCCCTGCGTCAGAGCGAGACTTAGAGGACTCCGAACTCGCCGGCACAGTTACCGCGCCGGATCCGGCGGCCGGGCGCGGGCACCGGGGCGCGGGAGCACACCTCCGAGCCCCCGCCACCCCGCCACCAAGCTCGGGTCCCAGAGCCGCAGCTGGGCCCGCCACGCGCGCACAAGCCCCTCAGTGACAGTTCTCCCGGGCGGGCGGCGCCGAGCCGGGCCGGCGAGCGTCCGCTGGGGAAGAGGTCTGCCTTCCCGGGAGACCTGGCCGGGGCGGCGGCGCCGAGCGCCCGCTCCTCCCGCTCCCCCTCTCGCTCTTCCTGCTCCTCCTGCTCCCCGCCGCCGCCGCCGCCGCCGCCGCGTGGATGCCAAGTACCAGTTTTCCAGTCCCTTCCAAGTTTCCACTCGGCCCTCCGGCTGCAGTCTGCGGGAGCGGAGAAACTTTGGGGCCCGCGCCGCCCTCCGGCGGCACCATGAAGTCGGCGGAGGAAGGTAAGCCGGCGAGGCCGCCCCCCGCCGCGGGCCCCCCGCGCCCGCCGCCTGCGCCCCGCGGGGTCCCGGCCGGGGCTGGGCGAGCAGGCGCGGCCAGGGTCTGCCGCCGGGAGGGGCGCGGGCGGCGGGCGCGCGGCACAGATTGGGAAGCGGTGTCCCCCTGGTGTTTCCCCAGAGCAGCCCTGATTTTGAGCGCGCCTTCTTGCCAATAGGTGTCTCCTCTTCTCCAGCGCTGAGCGCAGCCTCGCGGCGGATCCGCGGCCGAAACTCAGTTCAAACGCAGGCGGTCTGGGGACCGGGCGAGGTTAGGGCCGTCACAACCACAAGAAACGCTTTGCGATGAAGTGAGGTTTCTTTGGGAACGAAGCCGGGCCGGTTTCTTCCCCAGTGGGGCAAGGCCACCCTGTGGTTTCGGAGACCAGCCACACGACGTGAAGTGGGGGGTCTGCGCCCCTCCCCGAGCCCTGCCGGTGGCGGAGTCTCTCCCCCGTCCTGGGGGCTGTCAGGCTGGTGGCTCGACCCGCAGGACTAAGGGCATCAGATGTGCTGTCTGGACACAGCCCCTAATTCAAGCCATTTTGCAACCTCATAGACGTGAGTTCCAGCCGTAGAAAGTGATTCAGAACAGCGTGAAAAGGGACCAAGTTTCAAGCCGCTTGTTGGTAGTCACGAAGGTGCATAAGTGTCTGTCCCAAAGCCACTCCTGACAGTGAGCCTCGCAGAGTCCCCTCACCCCACCCACCTGGCCGAGCAGCCTGGAGCACCTCCCGGGTATGCTCCTGCAGGCATCTGAAAACAGCCTCTGGAAGGGGCGACCGACATCCCGGTTAGGGATCGGGATAGCAAATGCGCCCCAGAAACTGGGAGACATCTTTCCAAATGCCTCATCAGTGCAGGAGGATTTTATTTAAATTATTTTAAGAAACCTGGCAAACTTGCCAGTGTGTAGTGAGGACTATTTTCTGAGGGCAGACAGGCTTCTGGGGAGCAGCCGCTTCCGGCACCTTCCTGCTAAGGGCCCCCAGTGGCCCTAGAACTGCTCTCCTCCAAGACGGGCAGCTTGGAGAAAGTCCTTGTCCCTAACCAGGATGAGCCCCAGGTGTACCCTCAATAAAAGGAGATCAGTTATTTTCTCCATATTTTGTATCAGTGAAGGAAGAGGTATGTTTCTTACCATTTCATCCCAGTTTAGGAAATATTTAAATGTAAGCAACAGGTAATATTTATGGGACGAGCTCTTGCTATTAGAACAATTTCTAAAAAATGTGCTGAGGTTTTGGTCTTAACTTCTTGGACACCTTTTTCAAAGTCTGCCCACATATTTTTGTTTTAAAGATTTTATTTATTTATTTGAGAGAGAGAGCGAGAGACAGCATGAGAGGAGAGAGGGTCAGAGGGAGAAGCAGACTCCCTGCCGAGCAGGGAGCCCGATGTGGGACTCGATTCCGGGACTCCAGGATCATGACCTGAGCCGAAGGCAGTCGCTTAACCAACTGAGCCACCCAGGCGCCCTGCCCACATATTTTTTAACACTGCTTTAAAAAATGCAGGTCTTTCAAAGTTTAGATTTCTTGACTTGACCAGTCGGTGGTCCATCCCGCAATAATCTCTTCTTTTACAAGAAAAAAACCATCTATGGGGTGCTGGTGATTCTTCCTGTTTCCTACTTAAGAAAGTGCATTTGAAAGGGCCTCGGCAGAGGTAGCGCCCAGGTGCACTGAGTAAACTCGGTGAATGTGGGGATGTTTTCTAAAAGCTGCAACATTAGGCAACAGAAAGTGTGATGGAGTCCTTCCCAGACCCGGGCTGAGGGGATGAGAGGCGCGCGGCTCCTGCAGGTCAGCGCCTGCCTGGCCGGGCGCTGGGGGACGTGATCTGTCCTCTCCCCAAGGCCTGACTAAGGCATCAGCTGCCCATGTGAGAATGTGCTCGATGCCCCAGCACTTCCCTCGAGTCTAATGAGCATCTGGGTTGAAGCTCATTAAGCACTGTTGTTTCTGAAGGCCCTGTGCTTGTTTTTCCGCGTGGAGAATGCAGAGAAATGCAAGGCCTTGTAGGTAGCCACCCACCCACCCATTCCGAGGTTGCTCCACACAGAATGCCCCGGGGCTCTCCAGAGCAGAACAAAGCGCGCTCTGTTCTCCCGACACTTAACTTCGTGGCCTTGTTTCCTAATCCAGATTAGAAAAGGCCGCGGTGCCGGCGCCCTGCTCACACCCAGCGCGGGGGCTCTGTGCGCCGTGAACACCCGCAGCCGTCGAGAGGAAGCGCCAAGCTAAACATCTTCATCGGGACAGGAGCGTCTGCTGAATTGGCAGTAGCTCCAAACCCGGTACCAGTTGGAAGGCTCGGCAGTGCTGGCGGGGTGGGGGTGGGGGGTTGCTGGTGAGAGGAGCAGTTGGAAAACTGGCCTGCGCATCTGGCTACTTTGGTTGGGGATCCGAAACCGGGGGGGCGGGGGGCAGCTCAGCCTTAGGCAGAGCGGGGGCTGAGCCCCCATCCCCGTGGCCAGGTGGGAACTGGGTGGGCACCTGTGCATGCAGAAGTGTGAACCCACTTGCTCTCCAACCTTGAACAAAAAGCTGTAGTCTACAGTGATGTCAAGGGCTGTTACTTCCATGTAAATTTTTGGTGGGGATTAGAGGCGGCTTCGGGGAAAACAACTGGAAAGAGAAAATGAAGTGCTGCTTTTCAACAGAACAGACTCTATTTGCCCGAAGGTCAGCAAAAAAGCTAACTAAAACACAACAACCCTCCAACATACATCTCAAAGTGAGGACTATTATTAGAAACTAAATCAGGCCAAAGTGAACCATAGTTTATCACTGGAGAAAACCAGCCATTTGCAAAGGGTCCTGGGAGAGAAGCATGGTGGGGGGGGGGGGGCAAGTGATTTGCAGGTTATTTGCTTCCGGAAAGAGCAATACCCGCAGGGCCAAAGGGCCTGCAGGGCAGAAAAGAGGGCGCATGCTCATTGGCAGCAGAGTGCAGAAATGGACGTCTGTACCACCCTTTTTCTCGAGTCCCATGAAGTCGTCCCCCCTGCTGTTCCAGATGTTGGTTGCGCATGGTGCCAAGACACTGGGGACAGTCAGAGCAAACAGCTGGGAGAAAGAACGTAAGGCAAGAATGGTGCAGGGACGGGCCCTTACCGACCGTTTGCTGTGGCCAGGCTGCTCTGTGTCCTAGCCTTGGGTTTGGATGCCCGCGCACTCAACCTTTGAAAGCTCTGCAGTTACCTGTGGACACGTAGGAGAGGGGACGTGAATCTTAAGAAGTTGCGGGGCCAAAGTGAACGGTGTTCCAAGGAAGCCCCGTGGCGGGTGGGCGCTGGCCTGGAAGGCAGACGCCAGAACTCAAAGCGCGGTGGCTGCGGGCCGGCTGTGAGCACCAGCGCAGCTCCACAGTGCGAAGGAGAGCATTTCCAGCCCCTACGGGGACTCCCATTTTCCTGGCACTTTCGGGTGATACGTTTAGCTGTGGGGCTGGGAAATGGTACGTTGCTTGTTCCAAGCGGCAGAGCCGCTTACAAAGCCAGCCGCGCTGTCCACTGGATTGCGTGCGCGCTCGGGCGGACGTGCATGTTGTACACTCAGGCACCAACCAAGACGCGCTAACTGCTCACTCCAGAAGAGGCCCCGCGGTCTGAAACCCCTTTACACAAACCCAGGAGGCTCGGGTGCAGTCGGCCCTCTCTCTGGGAGTCAGTCTCGGTCTTTGCGCCGCTTGGGGCCGCGCGGGTGTGCGGGGCGCGGGCGGGGGTCCCACCCACAGGCTCCCGGGCCGCCGGGGCGCGGGCCGGGGTGCACGTGGACCCCCGGGCGCGGGCGGGGGACGCGAGCGAGCCGCGTGCGCCCCGGCTGCCCGGAGAGTTTATTTAAAACTCGGAAGCCCGCGGCCGGCGAGCGGCTTGTTTATGTCAACCCGGAAACAGCAGGGGGGCGGGGGAGGGGCGCGGGGGCGGGGGAGGGGCGCGGGCGGGAGTCACGTTACCCGGGGACGCGCGGCCGGGCGCCCGGCGTAGCCGAGCCCGGGGCGGCGCGACCACAGGTGCGGCGGCCGGGGCCCCGAGCCGGGCCCCGACCCCGACCCCGACCGACCCTGACCCGGGGTCCCGGCCCCTGACCAGGCCAGGACTCCGGCCCCCGAAACCCCAGACCCCGACCTAACCCGGCCGGGACCTTGACCCAGACCCCGGACCCGAGCCCCTCCGCGGACCCCAACCCGACCTGGCCCGTCCCAACATGACAGGGCTGGAGGAGGACCAGGAGTTCGACTTCGATTTCCTTTTCGAGTTTAACCAGAGCGATGAAGGCACCGCTGCTGCCCCAGGTGGGTCCGCGCGGGGCCTGGGCGGGGGGCGCGGGCGAGGGGTGCAGGGCCGTGGAGTGCTGTGTTCGAGCCTGCAGGGCCGGGGCTGCAGGCATGGCGATGGGGCGGGGTAGAGAGGCGCAGGGCCCCGGGGACGCAGGGGCGGGCGTGCGGTTTGGACGTGCAGGACCGGGGGTGCGGGGACCTGGGGTGGTGTCTGGGGTTGGGGTGCAGGGCCTGAGGTATAGGAGCAGGGGTGCAGGGCTCGGAGGTGCAGGGCCCCCGGGGCTGCAGGGGTCTGGGCCTGGGGGTGCAGGAACCAGATGAAGCCAGGGCCGGCTGGCCTGGGGGTGCCCTGCCTCCAGGACCCTGGGGAACCTACTAAAAGGGATCGAGTGTAATGGGGAGTTGTGGGTGAGTGGGAAAGGCCAGCGCTCTGGTGTGTTGCTCAGTGTGGACGTCGGGGTCAGAGAAGTCAGGTCCCCTGCCTGTGGGTCACACGTGTGTGGGGTCTGTCGAGCAGTCCTGCTGGAGGGCTGTCTACTGCAGGGTGCTGGCGTGCTGCTGAAACCAGGGGACACGAGTGTCCAAGGCCCTGGACTTGGACACTGTCGAGGGACAGGTGGTGAGCGGCCATTGCCAGAGGGCAGGAGGCCATGGAGCCCCTCCAGACCTGTCCCTGAGCACCCTTGTGCCCCTGGCCCCTCCCAGAAGCAGCGTTAAGTGGAACCAGCCCTCAGGGGCTCGGAGCCTTTTTCTCTTTCATTTTCTCTTCCCTGCAAAAATAAAGGTTTCAGTTAAACAGCAAATAAAGGAAGCCTCCAGGCTTCTGGAGTGGATGCTCTTGAGCAAGGGTGTGAGCTACTGAATAATCCCAGCCAGCTCGGGCGGCCGTGTCTGCGGGGGTGGGTCCGGGTGGGGGAGACCCCAGCACTGGCCCCCCACCTCTCCTTTCTGTCCTGCCCACGTGGCGGAGAGTGAGGAAGCTGCCCGCGGCACACTTGGCTCGCACACGACGGCGTCTCTGTGGTGATTGTATAATATTTTCCATGTCGTTCACCACCCCTCTTTTAAAAACTGTAACGTCCTGTTCATTTTTAAAAAATAAACGTTCCAACCAGGCAGAGGCTGCCTGAATTTTGTTATCCGTGCCCCAGCTTCGTCTTCCGCGGCTGTGGGTCTCCAGGCCTCCGGGGTCGGCGGGAGCCAAGGCAGTTGTCTGGACCGGGATGGAAGTGGAGAAATGGTCCCTGAGGCCTTCTTGCTTTCCTGCCCGGGTCCGGCAGTCCGTGCTGCTCCCTCGGAGCGTCCCATCAGAGGATTTTCATCCCCCGGGCTCCGTCCTCTTAGCAGGTGTCTAGTGAGAGGCGCGAGGTGAAGACCACTGTATGGTGTGAGAGCCTGTCTGGACGGGCCTCCCTCTGCGGTCCTGGGCCCTGTGGCTCTCGGGGACCGTTCCTGCGCCCTCAGGGCTGCTGCCATGCTGGAAGGCTGGCGTGCACAGGACACAGGCTCTCTGTGGCTTCCGTGACTGGGGGCTCCCAGAGCCGGGGAGGGCCTCACCGCCTCCTTGTGCCTCCCAGAATGTCTGCTCCGAACTCCTAACTGATCCGTGAGCCAGTAACATTCTTAAGGCTGCCTTTAATCATCTTGGCTAAGTTGGTGCCCTAGCCCCAGGCTCCGGGGGGGGGGCACAGTCCAGTGAAAGCCCCCTTCAGGAAGGCCTCCGGGATCCGGGCGCCTGGGGCCCAGCATTCACCAGGCTCTGGGAGAAGGGAGGCCTCGGGCAGCTTGGAGACAGCTCTGGGCAGAGGAGGCCAGGCAGAGAAAAGAAAGGCTTCTTCCCCTCGTCGTGTGTTAGAAATTGCTAGAAAACACTCATTTTTTAACATATTTTTCTGAGAGATAGTCACGTTTTCTTCCTTCATTTTATTAAGATTATTTTTTAAGAGCAGTTCTAGGGTCACAGCAGAATCCAGAGGAAGGTAGAGAGCTCTCCCCTAGACCCCCTGCCCTGACGCACCTCAGTTGCCCCATCATTTAACACCTGCCCAGAGTGCAGCACCTGTTAACTGCACGGGACCTCCGTGGACGCGCCATTTTCGCCCACAGTGGACAGTAGGGCTCACTCTCGGCGGTGTGAGTGCATTCGGGCTTTCCCAAACGCACGATGTCACGTATCTGGCGTAACACTACCTACAGAGGAGACTCACCGCCCTGGAAATACCCCGTGCTCGGCCTGCACC
>NC_138381.1:570208-585979 GCF_054177405.1 Leptonychotes weddellii | reverse complement strand
TTGGCATGTCTGCTGTTACTGGTGGACGAGCCACGTCGGGGAGGCTCCAGGTGGGGCTGGAGTCACGCGTCTCCCAGCTGCCCCCCACATCCCGGGATCGGGACATAGTCTCCAGGAGGAAGGTCCTCGGGTTTTGAGAGGAAAAGGCGAGCAGCGTCCGGCAGCTCTGTGGTGTGAGGCCATAGCTAGCCAGGTTCCTGGTCTTGACTGAGGGAAACAGAGACCCCATCCTCGCCCACGACTTAGCCTTACAGATGCCCTGCCTGCGAAGTTACCGAAATGCATGACCCCTGGGGCTCTAAGAGCCAGATCTGCCTTCTCCGACCTGGCAAAGCGAACCTGCCGCTGCCCAGGACATGGAATTTCATGTTCCCAGGGGGTCAGGGGTGCCGGGTGCACACCGCTCGCGGGAGCGGGAGAGCCCGCCGCTCACTGCCCGGCTCGTCCCCTTCACTGTCAAGACCTTGGACCTGGGGCGCCTGGGTGGCTCAGTTGGTTAAGCAACTGCCTTCGGCTCAGGTCATGATCCCGGAGTCCCGGGATTGAGTCCCGCGTTGGGCTCCCGGCTCGGCGGGGAGCCTGCTTCTCCCTCTGACCCTCCCCCCTCTCGTGTACTCTCTCTCATTCTCTAATAAATAAATAAATCTTTAAAAAAAAAAAAAAAGACCTCGGACCTGCCCCCGCTGACGAGGGGAGCAGGATGACAGGTGGGAAGGGCTTGAGCACAGGGATCAGACGAAGGTACAAGAGCGCGGTCAGCGCATGAGCTCTCCTCACTCTGCAACCTCGGCCACTCGACTATTCTGTGTCTGCGAATCAGTGACAGATCCGGACACCAAGAGAGAAGGTTCTGGTCCAAGGCTTGTTTCCACTCTCCAGCACATCACCTTGAGCTTTCCTGCCGAGCGGTTCCTGTCCAGCGTGTGACCGGTCCTCCAAGCGCAGGGAAACGGGCGAGTCCCCCTGCGGCTGGAGCGGCCACACCGTAGGAGCACCACAGGGATCTTCGCGGGGCCTGGCGTGTGCGTGTGCACAGTGAGCAGAGCAGAGACTGTCTACAGGCTGGCTCCTGCTGGAGCTGAGGGCGGACGGGCGGAGGCCAGAGGGAGGGGAACGGAAGCTTGGGCGCACCACTGTGGCCGTGGCGGCCCCCTCTGCTGGCAGCGCACTCGGACCTGCGCCCGCTAGCTCACGGCACACAGGTGTCTCGTCCCGCAGCGGGAGCCAGGCACCCAGGACCACCCCCAGCGGCCGCCCAGCCCCGACCCCTGCGGGCTGACCCTGCAGGCAGGACGGCTCATACTTCAGACGTGTCCACTTCAGGGCTGGACGTGACCGGGTGCAGGAGACCAAAAGACGTCACCTGCGGAGCTGGTCCATGGGGCGCTGGGGACGACGGGATGGGGTTCACACAGACACACGTGGAAGCATCCAGAGAAAAGAAATTACATTAGCTTTGGATCAAATGTTTTGCACGGAAACACTACATTTACCATTTCTAATTAAAAACATGCGGAGAAGCCCCGACTTTCTGCTGAGGGAAAAAATAATCTAGTAACGAGTGCCTAAGGGCCCCAGAAACCATTAGGAAACATTAAACTACAGCAGCAAACACACCTTTAGAGATTCCAGAACCCAGAGCAAGCCTGGGAGCCTGGCCCAAGGGGAGCAACAGCAAACTTCTAGAACCATCCGTCTTCGAAGAAAACCCCATCCATGTGGCAGGTGTGGCCTCTGCCGAGGCGCAGGGCTCCCGCAGGGGCACATCCAGGGGCTCTGAGCAGCTCACTGGAGACCTAGACACACAGGAACGCCCAGTCCCACGGGGTGGCGCCCCTACAGAGGTCACTGGCCCGATGCCCAAAGCCTCCCGCCCCTCACCACACAGACGTCCACAGTACGCGGGCTTGCAGGGTGGGGGGCGCCCACCACGCAGCCCTGGTTGGACAAAGCTTGTGTCCATTACCTCCACTGACCTCCCTCTGCCCGGAGACCCACACTCCGGGTCGGTCAGCACACTGAGGCCATGCTCCCGGATCTCCTTCCTCCTCAGGGCAGCCCCTGTGAGTCCTAGCAGGGCAACACCTGGTCAGTTTAACTGTTAATACGAGGAGCAGGAGGAGGTGTGGACGGACCTTCCAGAAGCCATGCCTGGCCTTGGTGTTTGCCGTCAGTGACCCAAGGGCAGTGGGGGCAGGGCCCCAGCACAAAGGCCGACAGCGGTGGCAACATGATGGGGCATCGGCCTGCGGCCCGGCCGAGCACCTCCTCCTGGCACTCAGCGCTGCAGAAGGGATGGCCACCTGCACGGCCGGGCCGAGCGCATCTGTGCTGACAGAGAGCAGAGCGCTCCGGCAGAGACAAGAGCTCAGCGTTCTCCCGGAGGAGAACGCGGGCCTGGGGGAAGCCCAGCTCAGCGAGACCGTGCCCACCGGCCCAGAGCAGGCGGCCAACGCTCGGGGACAGTTACGTAATAGCCGCTCGGGAAGGAAGCGTCCTTCAGTCCGGAGACTTCTCCCTCAAAGACAGGTCAGCCGTTAGAAGGCAGCAGGACCAAGGATGAAAACCCGAGCACCTGGATGGGTGGTCACTGTCCCCTGCCCATCCCGGCTCCCGGGCCCCAGGGAGCTGCTCCTGTCCGCAAGGGCAAGGCTGTGTAGGGGCTGCACTCCTCCGCATGCCGGCCTGTGCTCGGCGGGGCCCCAGGGGGACGACACCCAGCATCTCCTCCTCGGGGAGAGCTCGGCTCACGGCCAAAGACCAGGCTCTGCCGGGCACAGCGCTGAGGGCCAGCCGGCGGGAGGGAGGCCCAACCTCGGAGCACACGGAGCAGAGAATGCCCACCAGGTCCAGCCCTGCGGGCACAGAGCACCTGTGGCTCGGCCCCCGTGGGGAGGGACGGCAGGGGGTGTGGTTCTCCGTATTGTGACATTTTTATTAAGGATGGTTACTTTCCACCATTGCCTCCAGTTAAACTGCCTGACACCCCCACCCCACGTGCACCTGACCTGACGTTTGGAAGCTCAGCCGCAGTGAGCACAGAGACACCTGTCTGTACGTGGAGAACAGTCCCTCAAAGGACGTTTCAGGAACCCGTCTGCGGTAACCAGAAGACCAGGCGCAATGACAGGCGACTGGCAGAGTTTCTGAGCCTGGAGTGACTTTATTCTAAAATCTCTGCGGCCCGAAACAAGGAAGCCGAAGTCTTGAATCAGAGGATTTCTGGCGGCTTCCATTGCTACGCAACCCATGGACTTCATTCCCAAGGGAGTGTCTGGGGCTCTAAGGAAAACCAAAACCACACCTCCGCCATCTTTGCTGAACAACGGAACGCACACGGGTGTTTATAAATCGCTGTGAGCGACCCGCCTGAGCTCATGTGCCTCTGCTACGAGTCTGGAGACGGCAACACAAGGCCACGGTTCCCTCATGAGGACAAAGTCTGGTCAGCTCAACGCCACTTCTTACAGTGGCGCGTGCGGGGGAGCGTCTCTCTCGACGGCCCCAGGAGCCTCCCCAGCTTTGCTGCAGGGGGACGAGCCCTCGCTCGTCAGGGGGTGCTGGGCAGGTGCACCAGCTGCAGACCTGCGGGTGTGAGGGGTGCAGCGAGAAAGGCAGCCGGCCAGACGGCCCCCAGCTGGCCCTACAGAAGTTTGCCGTCAAGTAATAACTTACTCCCGGGACATCCATCTGTCTGCCTTTTGTGAAAACCCTGGCTTTCCGGGTTAACGCCCCGTCCTGAGAGTAGGAGGTAACACCCCCCACGACATCTCACATAAGAAACAACAGGACGGATCTCTGGGTGAAAGGAAACGTGCTGTGAGCGCAGATGCACACGTTCGAACACCCAGAACGGTTTCTAGGGAGTGTTCGAACCGTCCACACCGGGGCCGGGGTGCTGCGTAAAATGATGAGTCATCGCGGCAGCAGCGAGTCTCTGCCAACTTTCCTGGTGTGTCCATCCCAGGGTTTCCGCCCCCAGAGGACTTACGTGGCAGCGAGTACCCGCCATGCTCTGTGGGGGCCCAGGTAAGCCTAGAAGCCAGGCCCTAGAGAGACACCAGCACCCCAGGGCACACCGCCCTACCCGGGCCGGACGCCGGGACCCCCGCGGCACGCACCTGCGCCCGAGGCCAGGACCCCCTGCTGCCACGCCCACACCCGAGGCCGGGACGCCCGCTGCCTGCGCCAGGGTGGTCCCCACGTCCCTCAGAGGCTCCAGAACCAATTCCTTCACCGCCAGAAGGGGCTTCGCTGGCCCCTCGACACTGACCGGGGGGCCAAACTGACAGTACAAATTACAGACCTGAAATGCTGTTTCCAACTTCACAAGACTTTCCCTGGGTTTCCTGTTTCAGTGACCTATTAATTATTCACACAGACCCAGCCTCCTGTGTGGTGGGCTAGATGCTATCGAGCAGTTATTTTGGTAACTCAGTAAACAGAGCTTCATTCTTTGACCCCTGGGTCAGAGGTCAGCGATGTCCCCCAGGTCACTCCTTGGGCCCCTGGGAGGGCAGGTGGGAACAGGGGACCCTGCCCTGTGGACCGGAACGCTGGGCACCACGCAGACGGCAGTGAGGGCGGGCGCCGGGCGACATGGAGAAACAAACTGGGAAACCAGAACCAGCAGAGCGAGGGCCTTTGGCAAACCAGCTAGCCCCCGTGAGGAGACCCCTCAGCATACGGCTCTGGTTTATCATCAGCAAGCCTGGAGGAGGACCAGCCTTCCCGCACCCCCCGTTAAGGCGAATCCCACGGCAGGCCCTCCCCAGACCAAAGGCAGACGGTGGCCTCCCACCTCGCCCAGGACCCAGCGACCAGGCCTCTGGGAACCCGGGAGGTGCCGGCCCCTCTGAGGGTCGCAGACGGACCTCCCGGGCTTGGGACGACAGCCGGGACAGAGGGTGGGCGGCCTGGGAGGGCCCAGGAGCACGGACTGCCGTCGTCCTTCGTGACTGTGGGTATGAACGCGGGATCTTAGGAGAAACAGAACACGGGCCGCGGGGTCCTATGTCGGCGCCTGTGACCCAGGGCAGGCCGCACGTGGAAAGGAGGGAGGGACGAGGACGACGCGGAAGGCCCTTCCACCCTCCAGTCCTGCTCGGACTGAGCCTGAGAAGGACGCCCCACATGTCGCCGCGCATCCCAGATGTAGAGCAGGGGGGCTGGTGTGCCGGGTAGCTCCTTCCTGCGGTCACTGACGCTCCAGAAAGGGAGCAGGTCCTGCTTCTGGGGCCGGGCTGGGGCACTTCCGTTCCGCAGAAAATGACTTTGATTTGATGGAGACACTTGGAATTGAAAGTCTGGTGAACAGTGGCAGGTGCGGGGACAGCGTGTTTTTATCGGGCTCCCCGGGCCCCCAGTGCATGTGACAGCTTTCGTCTGAGCGCTAACAGTCTGTCCCGGGCCAGAGCCCACATCCCGCAGACCCACCGGCCACAGCACAGCTCGTGGGGAGCACGGCTGCCCCAGGAACTGCCCGCGGCGTGGCCTGGCCTCTGCAGAGAGAGGAGTGGGCATGGTGCTGGAGCCCCACGTCAGAGGATCCGCTAAAAACTCAGCACAGGATAAACCCTTGTAGTTAGCGTGCTTTTGTGGCAACCGAGAGACTTTTCTATTTTCACTTGTTTTAAAATTGTGCACAATTTCTATTTTTATCCAATTTGTGGTCCGCCAACTGAAAAAGAAAACAAACCCCCCAAACCCCCCTCTTTGTACCTGCTTACCTCACACGTGCATAGAAATAAATTCACTCTGCCACAGATCTATCAGAAAACGCTAAATTACTAATTTCTCACCCATGAGAAGTGCTGACAGAATCTGACATTTTCTGTTGAGCACCATTTATGTTTTGCATTTCACTTGTAAGGTTGGGGGGGGGCGGTGTTCATCCTGTTTAAACCCACAACCAGCCTCTTGCATTTGCCTTCACTTAATCTGAAATAATTTGTAAGATATTTTAAATACTGTTTCAAGTTTTGCTAATTTCTCCAAAATGTCTCAATTCTCTCTGTAATGTCTACACAGGTAGACGAACACACCCGGAGGACCTGGGGGTGGGGGGCCCGGTGAGGGGTGAGTGACAAAGGCAGGTGCCAGGGCTGCCTTCCGTCATCCTCCAGGAGCCCTCAATTGCCGGAGCCGAGAGGTGGTCCCCAATGAGCCCTGTGCTTTGATTTCAACACAAAAGGTGTTAATGTTTACAGGCGCCCCACCCCCACCCCGCCAACAGCAGGACCTGAGCTCCTTGCTGCTGTAATTTCGAGAAATGGGGCCAATTGGCCATTGTTCCTCTGCTGCCCGATTCCCTCTTCTCCTGGAGCTGCTTTATTTCCTCGGCCTTGAAACGCGCCCTTCCGTCTGCAGCAGGGCATCGAGCCCCTCGCGGTGGCAGTGGGAAAGCGAGCTAAGTGTCTCCATTTCAGAGCCCGGCGGATGCAGAGTAGCTGGACCTGCACCGCCGGGAAGGCGGGGGCCGAAAACGCCCAGCAGGCGGCCGCGTGCTGTCGGGTCCCCCAGCCACACACGTGGGCACTAACCCGCGGCAGGCACGCGGCCCCAACACCGCACACCGCCCCACCGAGTCCACGCTGCTGTCGCCCGGGCGGACAGCCTCTCTCTCCGGGGCGCCATCCCTGACAGGATTTCTGTTTTTCTAAATGGCATAAGATAAAAACACGGACACCCTGCTGAGCACCCTTCTGACTGGCCTCGTCCCCCGATGACGGGGTTGGGGCCCACGGGGGGAGACACGTGCCCCGTCCACCGCCGGGAGCGCTGGGCAGGAGAGCGACCCGTCCACACGCGGCCACCCGAGTCCCGCCAACGGGCTGGGCGGGGGGTCAGTGCTTGTCGGGTAACATCTGACGAAAGTCCGCTGGCGCCCACGCAGCAGCCAACCTCCACACCCACACGTCCTCCCTGGGGCGAAGGGTGACGCCTGCATCACAGCGACCGAGGTGCCCCCAGGCCACCAATGACAAATGTTCCAACTCGAAAGCCAAGTGAACCTTATTCCCCTCCAAGTGTTTGGGGTGGGAGACCAGCACCCGGAGTCACCCCAACACGTGGGCAGGAGACCCCAGCCCGGCCCCGACGGCGTGTGGCGTCTCTCCCCCGGGAGCCCTGAGCTCCCTGGCGCCCTGGCAGGTCCTCTATTCCTCCTGTGTCCTGCCTGAGGAACCCCAAAGCGCGGAAAGGGACAGACGCCATGCTGGGAAGCTGACGGACCAGGTCTGGGCCCACCCAGGACTCCGGGCTCCGTGGTCTGTGTGGGCCAGAGAGTCTGTGTTTCTAGCAGGGCGGCTGACAGCCACCCCAGGCCGAGCAGAGGAGGGGAGGAGGCGGGCGTGAGGCTCTGGAGAGCAAGCCCCATGAAGCCTGCAGGCTGCTCTCCTGGGTTCTGACAACACTTCTGTCCTCAAAAATAAAACATCCTCATTTCAAGGTTATATTTATTTTCTCTTAAATTCGCTATTCCAGGGTGCCTGGGTGGCTCAGATGGTTAAGCGTCTGCCTTCGGCTCAGGTCATGATCCCAGGGTCCTGGGATCGAGCCCCGCATCGGGCTTTCCGCTCAGCGGGGAGCCTGCTTCTCCCTCTGCCTCTGTCTCTCTCTCTGTCTCTTATGAATAAATAAATAAAATCTTTAAAAAAAAAAATTCGCTATTCCAGGACACCTTAAAAAAGAAAAAACCCCCAGGGTCACGTCTCCCAAGAGGCGCAGAAGACAGCCCACCACCCACACTGCCTGCCGGCGCCACCAGGAAACTGAGGCAGACCCTCAGCGTCCTTTCCCCGCTTTCTCATCCTGTCTGAGTCAGATGTGTCCGCCCGGGGAGGACGAGGGGACAGGCGGTGTCTGCCAGGGCAAGGCAACAGCAGGCCTCAGCCAGCCCCGCGAGTCGCAGGCCGCGGCCCCACCGGGGGACGCGGGCCTCCCGACCACGGCCCCATGCGCGGACCGCTCCCCGCGGTCTCTGGGACTCACTGGAGAGGGTTCCTCTTTTCACACAAAGCTTAGGGTCGATGATGGCAGCTGACTCTGAGCTGCGGAAGGAAGAGCCACGGGGCCCCTCACTGCAGCCACCGTGCGCATCGAGAGAAACACGGGACTGTGTGTGCAGACGCTGCAGAGCTCAAGCACTCCGCAGGGGACAGTTTTTTAGGAGAAAACGGGAGAAGCAGAGCCGGCTGTTGCCGCGCTGGCCGAACAAGCCCCAGCTCCCACCTCTGGGCACGGGCGCGTGCCCGAGGGGCACAGACCCCGGGTACCTGCACGCTGGGGTGTCCTCCGGCCGACGCCTTCACGGCCCCCCGGCTCCCCTCCGTCTCATAGTGGGCTCTGTGGTGGGGCTTGGGCTGCACCTCGATCCTCAGCTCGTAGGGTCCCGAGCGCGACGGCAGCTGCCAGTCCAGGGCGGGGAGGGACGGGCTGAAAGGGAACACACAGGGCGTCACACACGCACGCCAAGCGCCCCTCTGACCGTGGCACCGCTCGCCACGCTGGCGTTGGCCTGGGCACCGCATCCCTTAGCATCTTAGGGTTAACGTCCCCGTCCGTGAGGACAGAGTAAAACCAACAGCTACGAGACTGACGAGCCGCCTCAGCCTGTCAGGCCTTCGGGACAACGTTCTGGAACAAGAGGGAAACCTCTTCCACCCACGACCTCAAAATATATTCCTTCCTTCGTGATGGACCAACATTAATTATTTAACCTCCCTCATAGCTAGGTTCCAGAACTAACTGAAGATCTTTCCAAAACCACTGAGGTAAGAGCCTGACCTAAGAACCGGGAAGGCCGGTTCTAATCCCCCCGCCCCACTGACCGGCCGTGTGCAGGACTTAACAGTCTGGGCGTGGCTGGCCCCTCTGCGTGGCGGTTCGCAGCGACCCCAGCCCCCCCAGTCCCGCGGCCTGTGCATGACACACGACACAGAATGAGCTTCGGGTCAAGACCACGAGAACACGGGCAAACCGCTGGCACTGCATGATGTCACTGGTGTGAGCTGGTTTATCGTTCTGGCGCTGGCGAGGGGAAAGGGACGGTGTGTGGCAGGGGCCAGCTCCTGTGGGAAGAGCCCTACCACAGCACACAGGTTTGCTGTTATTGTCCCATTTACAGACGACGAAGGAAAAGGGCCTCTGGGAGCGCAGTCACTCGCCCCAGACAGACAGAACCCAGGCGCAGGGACGCCCGACAGCACGGCCCCTCAGAGCACCCCAGGCCCTGGCTCTGTTCTGTGTGATCTCACACACACGGTCCATCTCTGCAAAGACCGTGTAACGCCGTGGACAGAGAAAGACACGGAAGCTTAGGTCCACCCGCCTCCCAGAAAAGTCAAGTGGGAGCGAAAGAACAGAAGGAGGGCTGGACACAGTTCCCCAAAGTTCGGGTGAAGCGCACATGCACTTGACTACGACAGAGGAAGAAATCCACGTCACTAACGTGCTCGTGGATCGTCGGCAGAGTCTGCGTGCAGCGTGTGCAGCTTGAAGTCGGCGCGGATCCCAAAGTGCGGCAACACACTATTAAAGGACTGTTTTGGGTTGAAATTCTTCTGCATGAATTTGGCGGCTCCACACACCTGCAAACGGTCCCTGGCTCGGAGGCAAGGCCTGAGCCTGGAGAGGTGTGGCGGCCCCACGGCCTCGGCCCGCGGGCCCCACGAGGCCCGAGAGGCGCTGATCCTTGCCAGCGCTTCCCACCGAAGACCTCGCGGACGCCACGGCTTCACAGACACTAATACCGAGAGCAAAATGATCCGTTAAGTATCAGTAATGCTGCTAAACCACCTGTGAAAATCTCCACAGCGCTCCACCTCCACCTCCACCTTCTACCACAGACCACGTGGACCCCCCCAGCCCCGGCCTCCAGGCCCAGCCCCTGCTGCAGACCATCAGCGTCCTTAGTGTCGTCCACTATGGCAGACAGATTCGCCCCTCCTGGCCTGTTCAGCACCCGCGTTTTAAACGTAACAATTTCACAAGTGCTGGGACGCGGTCTTGTGAACTTCACGTGAAATACAAATTCGTAAAACACGGCACAGGAATAACACTCCTGGGGAGGAACACAGAGTGGGCCCAAGCTGCTTTCCCTTCGAGGAGCCCAAACGCATTTCATCCCCAAAGACAGCGGGTCCGGGTCCAGCCACCTGGCCTGGTGCAGAGGGGGCTCTGGGGGGTCTGCAGCCACGAAGGTGCGTGTCCACGGAAACCCTCCCAGGCAAGAACCTGAGCAGCCCCCTGCAAATTACACGGTTTTCTTGAATTCCTGCAGGGGTTTCTTGCTTGTAATATGACGACGGTGATGACGTCACCTTGTTGCCCAGCAGCGCGGACGGTTAACGAGGTGCTGAGCAGGGACCCCAGGCACCCCAATACCTAGTTCTCCCCTAGAGTCTGCCAGGGCCCAGGTGCTGACGGTGGCTACCAGGGTCAGGGACGGTGGCTGAAGGGGATCTCTCTGCAACTTTCCATGAATCTGGAATTCTTACAAAACAGAAAGTTTTTTTTAAAAATGCTCATTCCTGCGGCACCTGGGTGGCTCAAGAAATCTTAGGGTCGTGAGACCGAGCCCCAAGTCCGGCTCTGCGCTCAGTGTGGAGTGTCCTTGAGATTCTGTCTCTCTCCCTCTGCCTTTGCCCCTCCCCCCTCAAAAAATAATAGAATAAGTAAATTACTTTTAAAAATCCTCATCCTTGTGCTTGCGAAACGGAAGTCCAAATCCTGTGCCTGTTACTATTATTCTCACCCCCAGAAGAGGCCAAGACCCAGAAGGGTCACACGTGGGCCCCCACCTCCCACCCCGCTGAGCCATGCTGACGGCTTGCTGTGTGCACCCCAGTACGATGGCATCACCCCCCACCCGGGGGTGGGGAAGTTCCAGCGCCAGCTGCACCGCAACCCCCCGCCGGGAGTCCTGGGCCTGCGGGACGGAGACAGGCCCGGCTCCTGCTCTGCCCCGCGCCAGGGACCCAGCCGGCACTGCCCCGTGCGCTGGGGCTCCTCGTGTGACAGCACAGGGAAGCGGGTCACAGTCTGCCCGGGGCCTCTCTGTGCGTGGGCGCGGCCTCCTGTGGGGAAGAAGGGGCCCCGCGCTCGCAGTCTGAATCACCCTGCTCTCAGAGCCGCCACCATCGCCCGTTTCCCACGAGAAAAGCCTTTCAACTTCTACTGAACCTGTGTTCCCTCCTCGTAGGAAAAGCGTGAAAGCATTTTTTAAATGCTTAGTTCACGGCATCTCGACACCTACATGCTGTGATCCAAAGTCAGAGAACAGCCTGAGTTCTGCCCCCGTCAGCCTGGCCACGGTCGCGGCCCCCGGAGGCCCTTGCCACCTGCCGCTGCTGGCCACCTGCTCCGCGCCGCGCCCAGAGGCCTGCGGGCTCCGCCACACACCCGCGCCGTACAAAACACCCCTCGCTTCACAGCAGCGCCGACCCCTAACAGGCGCTCGGTGAGCAGCCCGTGGACAAAGCCGGACATCACGTGGGGTCTGGGATTCCCTCCAGCATTTCTGTGCGGGGGACCCAGCATGCCCGGGGGCCCGACCGCTGGGAGAAATGCTGAGGCGTGGGCGACCGTCTACACTGGAGCCCAAAACCAACGTGATCTTGATCACAACTGTTGTGGACACCGCCCAGGGCTCGCGAATCGCCTCCAGACCTCATCTCAGCCCCACAGAGCAGCGGCCACGCAGACAGCGCTCCGGGGGACCCGTGGCTAACGGGGCCAGGGCAGGACTCGGATTTAAACCATCTCAGCAGTGACCACTGACGCCGGGGGGGACACCAGACGTCTGCCTCCTGAGGGAGGCGCACTCGCCATTTTGCCGAAACCTGAGGCCAGAATTCTGGCAAACACCCAGATTCAGAACCAATTTGAGGAAACAAAGCGAATCAAAACAGGGAATACCCAGGACAGAAGAGCATGCCAAGCCACACCACGGGGGGACCGCGGAAATCCAGCCCCGGGGCGGGGGGCGGACTGATGGCTAACTGCCATGATTCTCAAAACGAGCCCCCAGTTTGGAAGACATGCACTGCACGTGTGGGTACGATGACGTGCTGTCTGGGCTGCACCGCGGGACAGCCCCGGGGGACGGCGGCGGACAAGTGCCCGCGAGTCAGGGGACCCCATCATGAGTGTTGCCTACAGTTTTGTGTAGTAGGAAACGGAGCGCGGTTCTCACGGGCGAGACGGGGCGCGCTCCCATGGCCGCTGTGGTCGTCAGGGCCAGGGGAAGCCGTGGCTCACTCTTCCCTTCCTTTACCTGCAGTTTAAACGTCTACAGCAGAGAATGTGACTTGGAGAACTGAAAACACAGCCAGCTTTCCAAGGTTCAGCTTTCTCTTGCTCCTCGCTGGCCCGGGGAGGTGCCCACCCTGGGAAGCACTTGAGCGGCGGCGTCTGAGGGCCCTTCTGCGATCCCCCGGGAGGCCACGTCCACGGCATCTGAAACCAGATTTTCCACACAAGCCGCAGCTGGGTCCAGGAGGAAGCTTCCCTGCTGTGGCTGGAGCCCAGAGGTGAGGCGAGTCTTTGGCTTCTATGGTTTGGGGTAAAACCCCCTCACTTCTGAAGTTTCCAGGCCTTGGAGCCCACACAGACGTATCACTCAGAAGAAAGCTGTAAAGGCTTTTATGAGTCCTGTTTTCCTAAAGTAGCTGAGGCTGTAAACTCTGAACTTGGCAGGACTCAGACCCGCCCAAAGGAAGGACAATCAAAACCCAAGAAGAGCGGTATTATCGAAGGAACACCACACATTTTCTCAGGGTCGGTGGCCAAAGGCCTCCCCACCACCCGTTGTTTGTTTTGGTTTCCCTCTCATTTTGAAAAGGGGTTATCGCGGGGCTCTCAGGCCCTTAGGCAGGGGCTCTGGGCACAGAGGCTGCGGGGCAGGAGCGCGCCCAGACCACACAGGAGCGCGGCCCAGGCCCGCCCACCTCCGACCCCAGCTCTTGGCGGAGAGAGCTCTTCCCACACACGGGAGGTCGACCTTCCTGGAGCCCGGCTCCGAGTCCCATCCGGAGCGGGACGAATCCTTGGCCGAAGATCCACCAGCGGTTCCCAGGGTCCCGCAGGGCCCGCCATCCGTGGGGGCCTCTCCCGCCTTCCCACAGAATGCCCCCGAGGGAGGAGCCAGCCTTCCCTTCAGTGAAGAGTCTGCAGGGACAGGAGTGGGGAGCAGACCTCGTGTAGGACCTCACTCCCAGGAGCCCTGGAGACTCTGGGGCTCTCGGGGCTGTCACCTCCCTCAGCACCTCCTCTGTTCTGCTGCCGAAGGTGACACTGAGCTGGACCTGGGGACGGGGGCCACGGTAGGGAGGACGGCGGCCAGGGGGAGGCAGGAAAGGCACAAGGAGGCCAGGGAGGCCATGCTCTGCAGGCTGCGGAGTGAGCAGCGGGGAGAGGCCTGGCAGCCATCTGCCCCCCTCCCCGGCCCTCCCCTGTGCCCGGTGACCTGTCCTGTGACCCCAGGACCCCTCCAGGAGGCCTGTCCACAGAGACACCGCCTCTTTAGCCCTGACCTGCCCCCCGTGCCCCGCGTGCGGGCTCAGCAGCGGGGCCCCCGCCCATCCCTCCTGCCCCCTGTTCCCAGAGGCCCGGCCAGGCCTGTGTCTGTCTAGTCAGGAGCGCAACTCAAACTCAGCCACAAACTGGGAACTCATGGAGGAGGAACAGCAAGGCTTCCATGCAGGGATTGTTTTAACTGACGATTCGGTAATCCCCTCATCATTCTTTGCTTTCAGGGGCCCCACCTCCCGGGCGTGGGGACCTCCAAGGAGGCAGCGGCCTCCTTCCAGCTCCGGGACCCCCGTGGCATCCTTGCTTTGCACCCCTACTTGCAAAGACACTCCTCCGAGCCTCCCCGCGCCTCAGACCTGCGTCCCGACCGCACATGCTGCTCTGCACTCAGACGGGCAGGGGTGGGCTTCCCGTCCACGCCTCGGGGCCGCATTTGTGCGGAGCCCACCACCAGCCCGCTGCCCTCCAGAGAAGCGCAGACCTCTCCTCACCACACAGACAGACCTAATAACGCCAGATGTTCCCTACAATTCAACAGGGCGGGGCGGCTCAGTGAGACAGAGAGAAGGAGCTTTTGTCCAGAAATCTAGACTCAGATGGAAAACCACCGAGAGGGGGCCGCTCATGCTGGTGGGGGCTCCATCCTCACCCAAGAGAAGATAACTCTGGTTCCTAGCTCGTTCCCGCCTCGGTGCGCTCCACCCCTTCGGGAACTGTGTAGACACGGCAGAGCACCGCGGACACAGGGCGTGACGGAGCGGGATGGCAGGCACGGGGCCTGTGGGAGACAGGGCAAAGACAGGAGAAGCCGCTCCTCACACCCCGGGCTGGCGGGGTCCAGAGACTCCCTGATACCCGGGTCCTCGCAGTGCTGAGGCAAACACATCCCGACATGTAGGGCTCGGTGCACACACCCTCTCTGGGCTGTGTCCTCGCGCGGAACTGCACCTGCCCTGCAGCCCACCTCTCAGCGGCAAGCACAGACCATCCGTAGCAGAAGGCAGATCTGACGCAAGTTGCTTTCTTTTTTTAAGATTTTTTAAATTTATTTGACAGAGAGAGACACAGCGAGAGAGGGAACACAAGCAGGGGGAGTGGGAGAGGGAGAAGCAGGCTCCTCGCCGAGCAGGGAGCCCGATGCGGGCTCCATCCCAGGACCCCGGGATCATGACCTGAGCCGAAGGCAGATGCTTAATGACTGAGCCACCCAGGTGCCCCGCAAGTTGCTTTCTTTATTGAAAATCAGCCTAATCCTGCGAGTCAAACCCCAGCTCCCAGAAGACCGTTCAGAACAATTTATAAAAAAGCAAACCCCATCATGATTTGTAAACACACTCAGTGCAAGAGCCCAAGCAACATGGGCAAGTAAGTGCCCCTGCTTTGCATGGAAGGTCTAGTCTGGAACGAGGACAGCCGGTCTCCTGACTCGGTGTTACTCTCTGGGGCAGACGCCCGACCACGCACACTTGGCTGGGGCACGACCCCCTAACACACACTTTCCTCAGAGGAAAATGTCTGAGCAGAAATCATTTCTGATTTGTCTGTGGTCACGGACACCTGGTGTCACCGGATGCTTCCTCCCCGCCAGGGCTCCTCACAGTTTGGGAGATCTCAGTACTAGGGACACGAAAAGGCCCCTGGGGACACGTGACGCCCGAGCACAGCCCAGCCCCTATGCACACAGGATGGACGCAAGCAGGACGAGGCCAGGCACGGGTCAGACTCGGAGCGGTAACTCCTGCAATCAGGTTAGTCTATGAAATGAGCCACGTTTCAGATCTCAGTGGTTTGACTTCAAAATCTGAGCGTAGAGCCGTAAAGATTCAAATTATTTATCTTCTCCAGGAACACACGAGTACTTGAGTTCCTTTCTCCTTTTCTTGGCTAATAATAGACACTCACAACATCACATCAAAAGGAGAAATTAGGGCCACATCCTGCACACACATCCTGGGAAAAGCACCGGAGAGGTAGAGCAGAAACCTCCCCAGCCTCCACCCACCCGCCGGCCGGCATTGACTGACGGAGCTACAATCGTCAGGCTCACCTTTCAAGCTACAAGTCAGGACTTACTACAAAGCACCTTCTCTAAGTATCAGCTGTGAACTCCGTGAAACCAGAAAGAAGCTGCACAAGATGTAAAGATGTCTAAGACTCTGAAAAGCTGCTCAAAGCTCAGACCTCTCATACCATGTCCTTGTGTGGCAAGCAGTACACACACGGCCCTCCCCAGCCCCC
>NC_138381.1:557921-569708 GCF_054177405.1 Leptonychotes weddellii | reverse complement strand
AGGTGTGTGAGAGCAGGTGTGTGAGCAGGTGTGTGTCAGGGCGTGTGTGAGCAGGTGTGTACGGTCTGTGTGAGTGTGAGTGGGGGCTGTGTGTGTGTGAGGACCCCCTCTGTTGTCGTGGGGGTGCAGCCACCCGCGCTCCTGGCCACATCGAGTGGCAGGGACAGTGTGCGGGAGCCCCAGGTGCCCCGTGATCTTTCTGTCCGAGCCTGGCCACAGCCGGGCAGAGCCAGCGGGGCTGCGTTCTGAGGGCTCTGGTCATCCAGGGTGCGGCGACAGCCTGGCCAGCACTTGCACCTCCTCTCCCGCCCTGGTCCAGGGCCGTGGCCACGGGGCTGTGGGTCCCACTTCCTTGGCACGCCGGTTCTGAAAGGTTTCTGGAAGTTGTGCAGACACGTACACCGCCGGCTGGCGGTGGGCTCACACGTGCAGGCCGTGACGTGGCGCGGAGGAAAGATGTCTCCGTCGGAGTTTCCTGGGGTGGTTGTGGGAGGCGGTAGGAGCACACATCTGTCCACCCGGACAGCCGCTGCCCCTTGCTCGCCCACGTCAGCACGCCGAGGCCTGACCTCCACGGACAGTGTTCTCAGGCAGCCCGCTCCGGTGAGCGCTCCGCAGGGCCTGGCCGCGCGGGTGGGGGAAATAGCTGGTGCCCCTCGGATAGCACCACCTGTGACCTTGCGTGGGACTGACGACTCTGGAAGCCACACTCATTTCCAGTGAGCCAGCACGCAGCCTCAAGAAGGCTTTTCCTTGTGCTGTGGTCTGATCGAATGCTTGCCCCGCCCCCCCCGTTGTAAACTACGGGACGTTTCACGTGGTCTCGGGGTCTGCCTGTGTCCCCGAACCCCCTTCTCCTCCCCAGCTCAAGAGCTTGCCTTTACTGATGTCCCAAGATGCGCCCTGGTGCCCACTGGGGAGATGAGGCTTCGGCCCAGCCGGTGGGGATTCCACTCCCTCGCTGGGCTCTCCTGTGGGGACCCAACGTGCTCTCCAGGCCCAGTATTCGAGGGGCAGGGGCGGCCAGTGGGGGCTCAGCATGCCCTTCCTGGGGCGTGGTGACCCGCGCTGGACAGTGTGCAGAGGACCCAGCATGGGCAGGAGGGCCTCTCCGCAGACCCCCACAGGGCTTCCCGAGTCAGACCAGAGGCCTTGCGCCCTTGCTGGGAGAGGATTGTCACTGAAATTTCCTTTCTCCGGGCTGGTGGCCAGTCTTTCCTGTGCTCTGCCCCAAACCATGCCTGGGTCCTCCCAGCTCAGCACCGAGGTGACATCCGGCAAGTGGGCCCAGCGGGGAGGATTTTCTGTTCCAGATCCCACCCTCTTGCACCCATGGGTCTTGATGGGAAGGAGCGCAGGAATGGGTGGACGAGGTCGCACAGGCTCCCTCTTGTTCCTCTTCTTCCTTCTGTCGCAAGGCCACCTACATGCACACCACACACACTTTGAAGCACATATGTTTTACGTCTGCTTTGTTGAGATGGAACTCACCGACCACGCAGCTCATCCGTTTCAAGTTCAGGGGTCTTTGGTCTACTCGGCTAGGCAGCCATCCCACCAATTCAGACATTCCCAAACGCCATCCACCCGTTCTCCTAGCCTGGCAACTTCAAAGCCATTTTCTGTCCGTGTGGACCCGCCGGTTCTGACCGCCGCCCCTCCCGGAGCGGCGGTATTGGTCCCGCTGTGTCTGGCTTCTGCGCTGAGCGCACATCTTCAGCTGCGTCCACACAGGATGTGTGTTGAACTTCATCCCGCTCAAGGCTGGTAGCATTCCATCGTGTGGATGGACCACGTTGTGCTAACCCGCTTGCAGTGTAGACATGGGGCTTGTGCCCACCTTTTGGGTCTGGTGCTTCCTCGAACACCGGTGTGCAGGTTTCTGTGTGGACGCGTGTGCCCTTCCCTGGGCATCGCCCAGGTGCAGAGTCCTGGTCGTTGGAATGCCATGTTCAGTCGTGTGGGGACCAGCCAGGCTGAGCCCCACAGCAGGAGGCTGATTTCTTTCTCCTCTGGAATCTCTTCTGCAGGAAACAGACTGCTTTGAGCGGTGTTGGGGGGCCCCCGAGTGTGAGGCTTGGGGAGTTTCAGGGATTGCGGGAAGTGAAGACCAGCTGCGTGGAGGCACTCCCCCTGGGTAGCACCCCAGCGCCGCTGACCCTGCATGCTCGACAGTCAGCGCCCCGTCTCCTCCGTGGCCCCCACAGGAGTGTGGAGGGGCCCCGTTTGCGCCTCCCCCACTGCCTTCCCCCACAGCCGGTAGCCCCGTGACGGCGTTCGGTGTGCAGCCTGCTCCCACGGCCAGCAGATGGTGGGCAGGAGACCATGTGCACGTGGCCGTGGGCCCTGGGAACGTGTGTCCCGCCACGCAGACGTGTGATTCGGTCTGATCGGGCCTCTGCTGTTTCCATCCTGCCCGTTGGCTGTGTGACTGGCAGACCACTTCAGCTGATGCTGTGACTTGGGAGGAAGCTGGTCACTGGGCGTCCACGCTCCCGCTTGCCGGGGGCTTGAATGGCTATGTCTTGGGAAGCTCTGATGCTCCCGCAGAGGCTGGGGGCCCCACGTGTGGCCCCGTCCGGCCCCGAGCCGCCCCGGGAGCTGTGTGACTAAGAGCTGGGCTCGGAGGCTGCGCCAGCCACAGGCCGGCCGTGGAAGCCTCCAGGCGGGCGGGTGTGGTGGGGAAGCCTTTCCGATGACTCACACTGCAGGGAATTCCCTAATGATTCGGAATATTTTTACTTCTGGGCTTGCGCACAGTTTCCTACTGAGGACCCAGGGAGCTCTTGATAAGGCTGGGGCTCCCAGGCTCATTCGGGGCTGGCCTTTCCCGTCCCCGGAGAGGCTGGGGCTTTGCTTGGCACCCAGGCCGGGCCTGCCTCCGGCCGGAGCTCCACAGAAGCCGACGCCCAGAGGCCGGACAGCAGGGTCCGCGCCCCCAGCTCCTCTGGAGACCAGCGACCGGTCCCTCTGGCGCTGGTACACGTGGGAAGCGGTTTTGTAATTTCCTAGTGTCCACGATGGTCAGCCACATTGAATGGTCTCCGTGCTGCCGTCTTCGGACAGTCAGCCCGTACACACTTCTACGTCTACATAAGTGGACAGCAGCTCATTTAGGACCCTCAGTAGAAACAGGCCAGACGCCTGTCCCCGTGGGCTGTGACTCAACCACAGATACAAAGACTCAGGGAAAACGGGGCCAGAGCCCAGGACCGTCCTCAGGTGGGCGGGAAAGTGCAGGCAATGGGCTCCTGCACCGCGGGCCTTCCAGAAGCCGGCGTTTAACGGGAGCGTCTGGGTGTGTCTGTTTGTGCTCCGTTGACCTGCACCCAGCAGGGCTGGCGTTTGGGGGAGCAGAACGTAGCGTGCACAGTGGGCCCGTGTGGCTGGCCGGCCCTGGGCCGACGCTCTGATGAGGACTGGGACCCACCAGCCCAGGAGGGGCTGCAGCAGGAGGGTTCTGCTGCCACACTTGGCCCCCGGGCCCCACGAAGCACCCCACCAGCTTCGTGACGTGGATGAGCCCGCAGGGTGTGTTCACAGCAAGGCCGGGTCTGCTCTGACCCCTCTTGGAGGGTAGACGGTGGGCGCAGGATCCCTTTGTTGCTGAACGCCCTGTCCCTGGCCCCTCGTGGGCCTCGGTTTCCCTCCTGCCCCCGCGTGCTCGATGTACCTCCCTGCCCCCACTCCGACGGGAGGCCCAGACACTCGAGAATTCCTCAGGGAAGCCTGAGCCATGCTTTCCACCGACAGACGGAGACCGGGCAGCAGCCAGGGCTGCCCCCAGCCGTCCAGGTTGTGACACCTAAAGCTATGTTTCTTTAAAGTTGTTTTAAGAGGCACCAAGAACATGAGAGACTTGCTTACAGGAAGAATAATTTCGATTTCCTTAAGCAAGTGGTGGGTGGGGCCCCAGCCCGCGAGCCCAAGGCGGGTCTGGCCTGCACGGCCTAGACGAGCCTGCCCCGTCCCCACGCGGGGCAACTGGAACCCCATCCCCAGCTCACAGCTCACGATCATCCGTCCGCTTGGGGGGCTGGGGGTTAAGGATGCTTCTGTGCTCTGGAATGTGAGCGGCTTTGTGGAAGTCTTGGTTGGTGCCTTTGAGAACGGGACGGTGTATTTTTAGTTTCCCATTATGTTTTCCTGGAGGAGACACGGACGCTGATCCCTTGGGCCACTGGTCTGCATTTTATCACCGAGTGGGTTCATCTGGTGGGTAATTTGCTCCGGGAGCTCGGGCGTCCCGAGAGGCTGGTGTGGTCCTGGCAAGCCGACGCTGCTCTGGGCTCTGTGTGACTCACATTTCCTCCCTCTGTCTCCACCCTCCACCCCTGCCCGCCCGCACTGTCAGGCAGAAAAAGGAGATTTTGTCTAATTTATTTATAATTTAGGATCTGTAAGACACATACATCTCTTCTTTGGAAACAGAGCAGGAGCAAAAACTAAGTATGTCTCGTTGTAATTGTTCGTTTGGGGACAGACTTTATAGAAGATGGGGAGGGGGGAGACCTTGGCAGGAGACTGACCTCTGTTAATTCAAAGTAACTACCCAGCCGGTCCCCACACAGTTGGCCGGCCATAGAGGGGCTTCCAAAGTCCAAGTACTCGGTTTGCAGACGTTCCCGCCAGTGGACTTCTCGAGGCTCCCTCCCTCGCAGGCCTGGGCCTGCAGAACACTGAGCCCTTTCAAGGCCTATTGGGAGCCTTTTTACTTTTTTTTAAACATGCAAACGGCCACTGGGGTAAGGTTAAAAATACCATGTTTTGCATTTCTGTATCCTGATGTGGCAAGAAGTCATCACAGAAAGGGTTTTCTCGTTTAGCTGGCAGTTCCTGTGGGCAGAGGCAGGACCGTGGCTCCTGGGCCCTCATTTGTCGGAATAACTCTGCTCCCAAAACATACAGGCTTTGCAGGCACCGCTCATTCGGCCCCTGCTCCCGGGGTTTGCACCTTGAGGCTGGAGTCACTGGCGGGCACGAGAGCCAGGACACACGCCTGGGTCCAGGTCTGAGGACCACGCACTTTTTCCCGGGTCCTGGTGTTTCTCCTGGGCTCGCACTCCCTTGACAAGCTTGGCATGTAGAAACCCTCCCACGCCTGGCGTGAGGCTGGGGCGGCATGCCTGTGGATGTAGGCGGGGGAGCAGATTTCTGGGGCGCTCGCTGAATGGGGCCCCCTCCCACAGAGCCGGGGGCCTTCGGGCTCCGCCAGGCTCCCTGCCCCCACGTCTGGGCCTGGCACGTCCTCTCCGCCAGTGACCCACACACAACTGTTTGCTCTCACGAGTTAACAGCCAGGATGGCCTGAGCTCATCAGAGGGCGGCGGTCTCCAGGGTCCCCTGTGCCTGGTGAAGGCACGTGGTCTTGTGCAGTGGGCTCGACCAGGCACCCAGAGTGACCAGCTTCCCTTTGCCCCTTTCTTCTAGATGGTCACCACATCTGGGAGATGGAGGCGAAGATGGACAGAGACCTGTGCAAGCCGGTAAGTATGGCCGGACACACAGCCCGTGGTGGCTCTGGAGGCTGGGGGCTTCCTGCTTGCAGGAGCAACGAGAAATACCAGACGGAATAACAGAGCACAAAGCGGAGACTGTGGTAAAGTGCTTCCTGAAACAAGTGTTCTCAGGACCCACAACCCACTGGAGGGCAGGACCCCCGCCCCAGGAGGTGCTCCGTCCCCTGCGGGGACCCTGGGCTCGCACCTGGGCCCCCCCGGCGATCGTTGTCACCAGGGGTCCCGCGGAAGCCGCTGTTCTGAGTGTGAGTGGGCGCCTCACCTGCCCCAGCACGCCAGGCTGTGTGAGGTTCCACCAGCGTCCTTGGCACCCATCACCGAGTAGACTCTTGTTTTGAATGTGAACTAGATGTGAAGTCAGGTCTCATTGTGCCACTCAGATGTGCTCATTCCATCTGCCAATTAGCTGGTGTGCTTGTAGGCGCCGGCAGGTCGCGGAGCAGGGGCCCGGCCTCGTGGGGGCCGCCGCACAGCTCTCGGGCCCACAGACGCCCCGCGTGCACCCACGCGGACACCCAGCCTCTCACAACTCCTTGCTTGCGCGTGTAGGTACCTGCGAGGTCTTTCCTGCCCCCATGGTTGTTGATGGAGGAGGGAGGTTGGTCGTCTACAGGTCTGCGGCTCGTGCTAGCCAGCACACCGTTCTCCATCCCCGGACCTTTCGCTGGGGCCTTATGTTTAAAGTGGGTTTCTCATAGACAGCAAATAGCTGGGTCTGATGGTCCGTCCGTTCAGTGGTGTATTTAGAACGTTGGTGTTCAAAGTGATTATTGACAGAGTGATTATTGACAGAGTGGGATTAACCTCTCCTATCACGTGTGTGTTCTGCTTGGTCCCAGAGAAGCAGCAGAGGACTTCAGGCTGACCTAAGACTGTGGCCAGCAGGTCACTGAAGAAGTTCAAAGTTCTCCCAAGCCCTGTAGCTCACCCCACTGACTGTGGTGGACAGGTGTGTGTGGCCCCTTGCTCAGCCCGTTGACCGTGGACGGGCATGTGTGGCCCCTAGCTCAGCGTGCTGGGACCATGGACGGGCATCTCTGGCCCCTAGCTCAGCCCATTGAGCGTGGACGGGCATGTGTGGCCCCTAGCTAACCCTGCTGACCACGGACAGGCGTGTGTGGCCCCTAGCTCAGCCCACTGACTGTGGACGGGCATGTGCGGCCATTCTGACAGTGCAGGGAAATGGGAAGTTGGCTTACTCAGAAATAGTACTCAGGGCAGGAACATACTGTTTTCTCAGGGCTCCCGGGGGCCCTGGGGTGTTGCAGCGGGGTGCACAGGGAGCCTTTGGGTGGTGGGATTTCTGATGCCGTTAGGTAGGTATCTCTGCCCTGCGGCTGGTGGGACTCTGAGTCACGAGGGGGACCCCCGGCCACCATGGAGGTAGCTGTCTGACGGCTGCTCACTCACGGCAGGCCCGGGGCTGCCCGGGTCCTCACAGGTGGCTCTATCAGGATGAAGCATCTCTACTTGGGACTTCAGCTTCCTTTCCCAAAGCTCTAATCCAGCGGGTGTCAGATGGAAAAGATCCCTCCCTGGCCTCAGGGGGAAGCCTGTGCTCTGGAGCTTGCTCCCCTCCCGTGATGTCCAGGCCACCTCCCACGCTCGGGACCTCACACGCACACACACGAGCTTCTTCGGGTTCCGTCCCGTTTCCCGCCTGCCTGAGAAGCCCCAGGGAAGTGCCAGGGGCTCTGGGCAGCACGGCCCCCAGACGGGGCGCTCGCTCCTGGCTCAGCCGGTGCACCAGGTGCAGCCGGCTCACGGGTTTGTCGTAAACAGACACCTGGCAGTAGGACAGACAGCTGCAGGCCACCTCCAGCAGCCTCCTGCGTGCGCCCCGGCCCACGAGGGGCCCACCCGTCTCCCCCAAGCAGGGAAGAGGCTGCAGAAATCCGGCGGCTTTCCGTATTGAGACAACTCCTGCCCAGTTTGCAGGCTCAGCTTGAGTGTCATTGATTTTTCTCCTTTACTTTGAATAGTTGTGTAGTTTAACGGAAGCTTAACAGTTAACAATTGGGGGTTTTAAAAGAAACATAATGGTATGTGTGAATGAGGATGTACTTTAGATGTACTATTCATCCTTCTTATCTCTTAATCGAGGTTTACTTTTAAGTATTATTCCTAATCATAAAGGAGTATGGTATTCATTGTGGAAATTTGGAAAATACAACAAAGTATAAAAAAGAAAGCAGGCACCTTGTGTAATTTTACCCCCGCTAACGTTTGGTCCTGCCAGGCTTTCCCCGGTGTGTGTGTGCGTGTGCATGTCTGTGTACGTGTGTGCGTGTGTGTGTGAATGTGTGCATGGGTGTGCACATGTGTGTGCGTGTACACACATCCACACGCACACACGCGCACTCATTATGTCCCAGGCACTTCGTAAACAAAGCAGGATCGTACTGTACACAGGGCTCTGGGCTGTTGTGAGCAGTGTAGACGGGAGTTTCTTAAGCAAGTTGCGTGGATGCGTCGAGTGCTGTTTGTAATCCCTGCTTTCCCTGTGATGACAGATGTCCTGTTACTGAGTTTCTTTCCTGCATCTCCACACACGCACAGCACAGTGTATCTATTTGGAAAGCTAAAGCATATCAGCCTGTGCCCGCATCAGAATAGGGCCCCAGTCACCTAGGATTCATAGAAAGCAAACCACAAAGTCGAACCCGGTCCGAGGGCCGCACTGGCCTGCCTGGAACGCCTGTTTCCGCCCGTGTGACGCCTCGCACACACTTCCTGCAGACTCTCCTGTTGACGGCTCCTTGTGGCTCATTATATTTTGAGCCTCTGTTTAAGCAGGACCTCTTCCTCTCTGTGTCTTCCCTTCACTTCTTCTGTGGGGTCCGACTCCACGCACTCTGTGTTCCACAGTGGCTCGCCGTCGGGGAGGGCCAGCATCCCCTGCAGGGTCCTCTCCATGTAGTCGAGTCCTCAGACGTAGTCTCTCTGCCCTTCATGCTCCCCGTGCCGATGGTGAGGCAGAGACGCAGAGCGACCCGGAGCCTGGCCCTGGCCATGCATGGCCCCCCCTCCCCGCCCCGTGGGACCCGCCCTTTGCCCCATCAGCTCCATGTCTGCAGGGTTATTCTTGCTAAGGGGACGAGATGCTCAGGCAGAAGGAGATGCGGCTCGTTGCTTCTTCCAGATGGGACGTGGTCACTGAAGCACTAAAACCGCTTTGGAGCAAGCATGGCCCCAGGGGATGGAGCCCAGAGGGGCCCTGCTGTCCGTGCGCACCCTCAGCAGCAGGCTTCTGAGCCTCAGTTTCTTTGTCTATAAAAGGAAAAGGTTGGGCCTAAAGTTCTCTTCAGTTTCGTTTTAACATTCTTAGGATTCCATTACTAACATGATTCAATCCATTTTGCTATTAAACTGGGTAATAAGCTACAATTTCTTTGACAAAAACCTGATACAATGGATTTTTCTTGTTTTCTCTACTTGTTAACTTAAATCATTGGACAAAAAAAAATTGAAGAAACATTTTGGATGTGAAATCCTGTCCCTCAGTGCGAAATCGAGCACAGCGTGGGCACCTGTGGGGACCTGTCCCCTGACTTTGGCCCCTGGCATCGGGCACAGAGCGGTGCGCCCGCGCACACCGACATTGGCTGGGACCCGGGCGGCCTGACCACCAGCCTGTGTCTCCCATAATGCCGTGCGTCCCACCTGACTTACTTCAGACCTGTACTCGAAGGAGGATAGTTTTTGTGACAAGGTTGCCAATCTGTGCTTTAGACTGTGAGAGGTTAACAGCACCCACCATAAGCCCTCCTGTCCCCGTTTGTGCCCTGTTTTCTAACTGTCCACCCCTCTCCCAGTCTGCTCATGTTGCGCTCACCCACCTTCCGTTTGAGGGAATCTGGGAGGCCGTGGTGGGCGTTGGGCCTTCGTCACAGAACCGGTCCCCGAGACACGTCTCCAGGAAGCACCTCCCCTGGGTCTTCACCGCGTTACCTGAACAGGTGCTCACCGCTCCATCTGTGAGCCCAATGTGGGACTGTTTTAGTTTCCAGAGGTCACTGGCCCTTTTGGTTTGGGCAGACAGACACATGGGGGTCTTTCGAGGACCTCTCCGGCCGCGTGGCCATTCTGCCCTCAGATGAGCACCAGAGGCTTTGCTCGGGGATGAGTCGGTGGCATCTGAGGGGAAGCCCCCAGCCAGCCTGCTGCCCCCGCCCCCCAGCGCACACCACCCGTCAGCTCCGGGTGCTCAGGCTGCCCACGTGGGCCTGGCAGGTTCAGTCTGCACACACGTGCGCCCACGTCACAGGCAGGCTGTCTGTGGGCAGCTTCTCCTAAGCGGCTGGGACAGCCACCGGGGAGCTGCTCGCCACTAGGGAGCTCTGGAGGGGCCGCGCGGGCGCGTCGTCTCTGAGCCTCTCACCCTCTCCCTCCTGTCTGCCGTTTCTCACCAGAACTCGCTGGTGGTCGAGATCCCGCCTTTCCGCAACCAGAGAATAACCAGCCCCGTGCAAGTCAGCTTCTATGTCTGCAACGGGAAGAGAAAGAGAAGTCAGTACCAGCACTTCACCTACCTTCCTGCGAACGGTAACGCTCTCTTTCTAACCTTAAGCACTGAGAATGAACCAAGGGGGCACTTTTTCTAAAAGACACAGGAATGCCGAGATGCTGTTGCCATGGAACAGTGTGGTTGCCTTGTAGGTTTAAGCTGCGTTATCATCCTGTTAGCAAGACCGTGTCCTCAATTCTTAAAAAAAGAAGTGAAGCTTTCCGTGTATTTCCCTTTATTACTGCTGTGGGTGGGGGCTGCATATTGGGGTAATTACCGACCGTTTTGCTGGCTGCTTGCAAATATAGAACAGCCCGGGGGAGAAAGAGTACAGCCCTTCTGTGCTCAAAAGCTGAGGTGGTCTAGGTGTGTGTTTAAATTCTATAGATGTTTAAGGTGGAAAAGCAAATAGTTACAATTATTTTGCAGGTGCCTTTAGAAATAAATCTATGCTATTGAGCCTAAAGGCTAGTGCTTGATGTGGTCATTAACTAACATTAACGATTTCTGTGCTCCTGCTAATGCCCCACCTCCCATTTTTCCGTGAATAATCGCATCTCCCTGTGACCGTGAGGCTTTCAGGCCCGAGCACCTTTTACTCAACTAAATACTGTCCTCGCTGAGACTGTTTATACACTTTGAGGATAAATGCTTAGGGCTTAGGGAAATCAGTTTGCCTTTTCTGCTTCTTAAGGTGTTTTTTTTTTTACCCCCAGAACTAGTAGAAAATAAATGTGCTCCGCGTTGTCCTCAGAGTATCGCCTGGCATTCTGCCTCGTGGGCCGGGGCATGCGCTCAGAGAGCACGGGATCGCTTGTCATCCCAGGTTCAGTTGTGTTTTGTGTCAGCTCAGCTCTGCCAATAATCTTTTTGTACAGTAGCTGTTTTAAAAACTTAGGAGATTCATATAATTTAAGAGGGAAATTAGTTATACACTAAAAACTATTGCAAAACCAGCCACGTTGCTTTCTTGGTAAAATCAAGATTCTCTGAGGGTTTAGTTCTCTTTAACCGTAAGGTGTCATTTACAAAATAGACTAGATCATAGGAAGGCCTAGAATATCTGCGTTGATATCAGAATTAACTGTTTTCTGGGCAAATGTTAGCTGTGCCTTTGAAGATTGGAGTAATGCGATCTTGTAAAGTCACCACCTCAAGAGAGGGGACGCAAGCTAGGACTGCAGAAAAGGACTGTGTGCATGTGAGCTGCTCCCGCCGGGGTCGGGTGTCCTCGTGTTCTGTGACCCTCCTGGGCGTGCGTGCTCTGCAACGTGCTCCATCCCATCTGCTCGTGGAATGAGGGGCAATATATCTTACAAGAGAAAATATTTAGTCATTTTTTGAAAATGTAATGATTTTGTCCTAATTAAACTTCAAACATGGTTGACCAAAAATTGAATGTTTTAAAGAAAACCAGGCTTTGTAAGAAAAATTGCTTTTTAAAGCAGTTCAGAAAATATCTCTCACATTAATGTTTCTGCAGTCCCTGCACCGAGCGGTAACACACACTCTCCCGTGTTGGCGGGAGAGGGCCTGTGACCTGCACCTCCTACAGGAGGGGACACTGAGCCCCAAGAACATGTTACTAAGATACAGGGGTGCTGAGGGCTGTCCATGCGCCATCCTGTCTCCCTGCCCTGCAGTGGGAATCACGTGCTGCAGCCTCACCCCACAGGGACCTGACTGCCCTCTGCCCCGGGACCCCGTCCCCACCCTCTCCGTCTGCCCTGGGACCCCGTCCCCACCCTCTCCGTCTGCCCT
>NC_138381.1:534530-557821 GCF_054177405.1 Leptonychotes weddellii | reverse complement strand
GTCTGCCCCGGGACCCCATCACCACCTTCTCCGTCTGCCCCGGGACCCCGTCCGCATGTTCTCCATCTGCCCTGGGACCCCGTCCCCATGTTCTCCATCTGCCCGGGGACCCCGTCACCACGTTCTCCGTCTGCCCCGGGACCCCATCCCCACGTTCTCCATCTGTCCCGGGACCCTGTCACCACGTTCTCCGTCTGCCCTGGGACCCCGTCACCACCCTCTCCATCTGCCCCGGGACCCCGTCACCACGTTCTCCGTCTGCCCCGGGACCCCGTCCCCACGTTCTCCATCTGTCCCAGGACCCCGTCTCCACGTTCTCCATCTGTCCCAGGACCCCGTCACCACCACCTCTGTCTGCCCCAGGACCCTGTCTCCACATTCTCCATCTGTCCCGGGACCCCGTCACCACCTTCTCTGTCTGCCCCGGGACCCCGTCACCACCTTCTCTGTCTGCCCCGGGACCCCGTCACCACCTTCTCCGTCTGCCCCGGGACCCCGTCCGCATGTTCTCCATCTGCCCTGGGACCCCATCCCCCCGTTCTCCATCTGCCCCGGAACCCCATCATCACGTTCTCCGTCTGCCCCAGGACCCCATCCCCATGTTCTCCATCTGCCCCGGGACCCTGTCACCACATTCTCCGTCTGCCCCAGGACCCCATCCCCACGTTCTCCATCTGTCCCAGGACCCCGTCACCGCCACCTCTGTCTGCCCCAGGACCCTGTCCCCACATTCTCCATCTGTCCCGGGACCCCGTCACCACCTTCTCCGTCTGCCCCGGGACCCTGTCACCACGTTCTCCGTCTGCCTCGGGACCCCATCCCCACCTTCTCCGTCTGCCCCAGGACCCCGTCACCACTTTCTCCATCTGCCCCGGAACCCTGTCACCACCTTCTCTCTCTGCCCCGGGACCCCGCCCCCACACTGTTCTCTGTCCTGCTCCTCACACCCATGCTCTAAACCATACCCCACGTGGATCCCCTGTCTGTAGGTGATGCTCCTCCCTAGACATAGTCTGTCCATCGAGCACTGGCCAGTCCGTCTGCCTCCATCAGGTGTCAGCGTCATCCACACTTCTGTCCTTGAGATTTGCTCCCACCCCTGAGCGCCTGAGGCATCCCCACCACCGGCCCCTGGGAGCGCCCCGGCCCTGCCCTGGCTTCCTGAGGTGGCTGGTCTCGGGTCTGGCCTGCCGGGGCGGGTGAGGGGGTTGGAACCACACCCACGCACCACTAGACTGTAAGCTCCCGAGAGCAGGGACCTCGGCCGGCATCTGACATCGTGGCTGAATCGCAAAGACAACCCTTATGTGGTTTTAAAAATAAACAAGAGAACGAATGAAAAAATTAGAACTCGTGTGTCTGGTTTTCAGTTTGGTGTTTGTCCTCACCGCGCACTCAGCAGGCCCACCCAGGCGTGAGCAGGTACAGAGACCTGCGTGCTTAGCGCCTGCGCATCCGCGTCTTGGCACACTGCTTAGAGAGTCCCCCACATACTGCGCCAGGCTGAGCCTCCCACCCGGACACCGGATTGTCAGCTCGGAGTCAAAGGACACGTGCCGTGTGGACGATAGCTTGGCAGGGATGGTTGGTTAGAAAGCATCAGGCGGGTTCTGAGCTGTTTGTGGTCTGCTCCTTCTTCTCGGAGGCCTTGTTTGTGAGGTGCTGCTGTGCTCACCTGGGTGGTGGGTCCCTTCGCAGGTGCGCTTGCGTCTGGCTCAGGGGTTCATCCTGCGTTTTCCAACAACAGGTTCTTTTCAAGGTTATTAAACGTGCCGTTGATATGTGCAAGGCCTTGGAAGTAAATCCACTTAAACCCTACCCGTAAAATTCATTCCCATGTACAAATACGTAAAGTCAAGTGCCCTTTTAGGTTTTCCATCAAAATTAGCTGTGGGTGCAGATGACGATGGGGACCACCTCTCCTCATGGTGGGAGACACACTGTGGTCCTCAGAGGTATGACCCCATGAGGCAATGCCCCGGGAGGCCACCCTCACACAGAAAGGCAGGGACCATCGCTGCCCCCACGCGGCCCCTGGGAGTGTAGGCGTTGGAAGTGAGAGGATCAAAGTGTTTGTTGCTTGGGGGCATGTGGGGGCCACCCCGGTGTCACCCTCTAGTCGCCTTCCCCACTTCTGGTCACAGCAGGCAAACTGACCTCAGCTGCCCGGGATGATGCCCACCTCGCCCTCTACCCACACCATCCGCCCCAGCTCCGCGGCTTGAGTGAGGGTGGAGCAGAACCAGAGCTCTGGGCGGCGGCTTCCGGGCTCAGGGAGCAGAGTGTCGGTCAGCTGTGGCTCCGTGGGCTCACATTCCCGATGGCCGCCCAGCGCCTGGGACCAGCAGGCAGGGGGCAGGAGCTCAGACGGGAAGGAACCCGATATTCCAAGTAGAGCCTCACAGTTAGGTTGCAAAGTCTGTCTCAAAATGAGAAAATAAATCATGACACATGACCGAGTCTTGGAGAGTACGTCTTTATGTCTGTTCTCCCTTGGCTTCCCAGAAGGGCCTGTCTGCTGACAGCTGAGCAGGTGAGGGTCCTGGGGCATCCCCAGGATCAGTTGGGCATGGCTCTGGGGACATAGCTTTGTCGGGGGCCTGCCCGACCTTCATGGACAGGACACACAGTCCTCAGTGTGGGGCAGCTCCCTCTCACAAACCCTCTCGGACTATGGGAAGGAACCACCTCCACCCGCCGGGAGGGAGGGCAGGTGCTCCATGGTGGGGCCACGCCTGGTGGGGACGGGCTCTGTGGGCCCAGCGTGAGTGAGCTGGAGGAGTGGAGCTCCGTGCGTCCCTGCTCACCGCCGCATAAACATGCACTTACATGCGTGGCCCTCGTGAGACAGGGAGCTGACAGAAGACACACAGACCTCAAGAGGTGGAAAGATGGGTAGATTCTCTGTTTTCTGTTTGCGCCATTTAGTCCAGAAACAAGAGTATCCCCAGCATCGAGGTGTCGGGCCTGGCTGCCAGCACTGGGTTCCCCGAGCAGCAGACCCCAGAGCCGAGGCTGCCGGCAGGAAGAGCCGGCCCGGAGCAGCCTGCGGGCCAACGGCCAGGCCAGTCCTCGCTCCAGCTCTGTGCGCGCATCCAGCTCTCAAGGGGCGGCTGGGTGTGCGGGTGGAATCCTGCCCATCGTTCCAGGGGCCTCATCTTCACAGCGAGCTCTGGGTCTGCCTGTTCTCTTGAGCTTCAGGCCTCCTCGCTTTTCCGAGACCTTTGCATTAAAGTTTCATCCCAAAGTGATGACCTCCACAAAATCAGTACAGATGCTGAATAGTGAGGCTGTCGGGAGAGGCTTTGGGGAGCCTTGTGCCTCGGGGATCCACACGGCACACCTGCCCGAGCTGGGTGGGAGGGCACCCTTGGACAGGCTCCCCCGGGCCAGGCCTCACCCGGGCGCCCGCTCCTGTGGATGAGCAAGGCCATGGTTTCTAGGGCACCGTGTTCCATGGTGCGCCCTGTATTTCTCCTGAAGAGGGCCGCGAGGCATGTAAGCTCGTGGTCCTCGATGCATCAAGGCCCTGCCCGGTGAGTGTTCTCACCCCACCTGACAGGAGCTGTGGAGGTGCCATCCGGGGAGCCACATGGGGTCCACAGCGGGGCCCCCAGGCTGAGACCGCCCCCGAGACTCCTGTGCGGGGCGCTGGAGCTTCACCTGTCCCAGAAGACCTGCAGGTTTCGAATAAAGCAGGTTATGTCGCATTTCTGACCATGGGTGTGGAGGGGTCGAGTCGGCCCAGGTGGCCCAGGGGGTGTCCATCCTGGGGACTTCCGCCCACCCCGGACTCCCTTCTAAAGACAAAACAGAGTCAGGCGGGAGGCAGGCAGGGGTACTGGGCAAGGAGAACATGGCCCTGGCCCACGCGGAAGCTGCCTGCGGGCCTACAGGGCCTCCCATGACCTCGGGACGCCCGCCTGCAGGCCTGCTGTGGTCAGTGGTCATGGACATTCTGGAACATTCTCCTCGAGTGGGCTCAGCTGTGGGATAAGCGTACCACAAGTGAGTGTGTCGGCGGTGGGAGCAGGGTCCACGGCCGGCGGTGAGCGCTGTCCGGTGAGACGCTCTGACGTTCCTCCTCCTTAGAGCCTCACACGACCCACGTACACTTTGTTTAGTAAGTCTGACTGTCTTGCTATTTTAGCCAGAAAATGGGGACCCGTGCCTTAATTTCCCTTTCCCATCTTCAACCTGACGTGTAGAGGTGAGGGGGGCTGTGTGTCCCCACCAGCCGCAGGAGGAGCCTGCGAGGGGTTCAGGAACCATCCCCGGGCTCGGGAAGGCGGCCGGCTTCCTCCTGCGTGGGCGAGATGCTGTGACGCTGGATGGAGACCATTTCTTGCATCACCTTCTGGACGAGGCTTCTACCGCTGGTCTGCATGGTGCCGACCCCGCTGTAGGCTGTGGGCCCCGGGGGTGAGAGGCCCCCAGGGCTCAGAAGCTGGGCTCCTGGGAAGGAGACGTGGAGGCGCTTTTCCCTCCCAGGCTGCCTGGTGCCCCGCAGTCCGACGCCCTGGCCACCAGCACACGCAGACCGTGGCGTCCTGACCACGGGGAGAGGATTTTGAACTTACAGCAGAGCAGATTGCGGAACGGGGAGCCTGGGTCTGAGCCCATGTGAAAGAGCAGGAGTCCGGCCTGCTGGGGAAACGGTGGAGAGGCTCACTCCACCAGGAGCCTGTCTGGGGGGATGCTGGGGGCATCTGTGCAGTCTGAGGAGGGCTGAGGGGGTAGGGGGGCCATGGGCCACCAAACACAGGGACGTGCGTGGCGAAGACTTGACAACTGTATCACGCAGGTGGGCATCCCGTCCCCCGGGAGCCCACCAGCTATCAGGGAGGCGCGGTCCCCGGGGCTCTGCCCAGAATCCCCACCCTCAGAGCGGCTGCTTGGAGCCAACGCACCAGGACCATGAATCTCGTCCCCTTCAAAGGCAGTTTTGGCGATTATCGGATGAAAATGCTCGATGCATCTCCTGGCACGTGTGGCCCATTCTGCCTGTGGTGTGCAGTCAGTCTCCGTGGGTCCTAGCTCCTCTTGTATAGGATCCCGGAGGAGATGGGGGCTGGCGCCCAGATGGGGAGCTGACCCTGTCCCTGACACCTGCCAACCCTCTGTCACTTGAGGACGTGGAGCCAGGACACAGAGTGGGGATGGCCACGCCACTACGACCCCTGACCCCAGGAGATCGGGCCTTGCTGGAAACCTGGCGTGTTCGGCGTGGATGCTGGTTAAGCTGTGTGGTAAAGACAGGGGGCAGGTCCCCAAAGGAAGAGAGACAGGATCCCGAGTTGAAATGCCCTCCGTGTGCATTCACTTGCCTCCTGGTGCCTGCGCCCCAGACCAGCCCTGGAATTCACTCTGCGCTCTGGATGTGGAGAGACGATGCGGCCTCGCCCCTCGGGGCTTGTAGTTGGGGTGGTTCCAGTTACTACTTTTCCTTTCTCGTTATTTAAAAAGGCATGCCCTGAAGTTATCATTGTGGGTGTTTATATTGGTGGTAAAACCGGGGCTTTAATGTCATGCAACAAACAGAAAACAATCTGAGCTTTGTTCTCGGGGGTTTAGAACAAAACGCCTTTTGTCCAGGACTGAGCAGGGTACCTGGGGAGGGCTAGTGTGTGTGTACGGGGAGATGGGAGTGGCGGGGGCAGCTCCGGCCGCATCCCGGGCACCTCGGCATGCGTTCCGATCAGCGGACCTGGAGCTCTTGCAGAAGAAGCGTGTCAGGATCCGAGCCGTGCTCGGATCTGGAGGCCGGACGTCCCCGAGCTCAGGGCCAGTGGCTTGGATTTGGGAAGGGCGGCTTCCAGAGGGTGGTGCCACCTTCCCACCGATCCTCACGCGGTGGACAGAGATCTCTCTCTTCCTCTTCCCAAAACCACATCCCTGTAGGATCAGGGCCCCTACCCCCCCCAGGACCTCATTTAGCTATAATTACCCCCAAAGCCTTGTCTCCAAATAAAGCCACAGTGCAGTTAGGCCTTCAGCCTCTGGATTTGAGGGACACGATCTGGTCAGTAGCAGTGTCCCTGGCTTGTCCAAGACCAAGGAGCGGGACCCTGACTCCTGGCCCCCTACTTCTCCCCCTGAGGGCTGGAGACGGTGGTTTGGACATGGGGGCACGTGGACTGCTCGTATGTATCCCTCGCCATCTGCTGGGTAGATGGGAGTCTGTTTTGGGGCCAGGGACACAGGCCCATGGGGGTTCCACGGCCTCAGGGCCCTGCAGTCCGCGGGTCTCTGCAGGAGTCGGGCCTCCGGGCAGAAAGCTCAGAGCGACAGAGTGGTGACTCTGCCCGAGGTACGGACGTCTCATCCCCAGCTATGGCTGGGGTCTGTCTGTGTGTGCCGGACACAGCACGTTTGAAAGAAAAGACACAGATGGAAATGTGTGCTTTTTGTTCACTCAGCTTTGGAACTGGAGAATTCTTTACAGTCGCGTACTCCTGTGTTAATCAGGATCTGGGCTCCATGTCGGGCGCTGGGGCCACAAGATCGCGGACGTGTTGAAGTCCAGCACTCGCACAACGGTCTGGCATTCCGTGTTTGTTGAGTGCCGTCGTGGTTTTCTGGAGAAAACAGTGGGATGTGTGTGGTGCTGGTGCTCAGTGGGGCCCAGTCCCCAGACGTCTCCGTTAGAAATGGAAGAACGCTTGTCTTCACTCACCTCAGGCCTTGGGCCACCGCTGGGCTGGAGGGTTGGCCCAAACAGCATGTCGAAATTGAATTGCTCGACTTGGCCCTTCAGCAAAGGACAGGATGTGTCTGACAACGGGCAGGACACGGGGAAGACACAGGAGGGATAGATGCACGTAAGAGGGGGCGGTGTCCACCTGTGTGCGTGGGGATGGCGGTCACATGCATCTGTAGCAGCCCACAGGTCTTGGGACGGTGTGAGCACCCCCAGGCAGGAATCCCGTCACCTCATTCTGGGCCACCTGTGGGAGTTGGTCCTGGCCACCACGGCTGTCTGCATCCAGGCAGGGTCCTGGGGTCAAGGCCCTGCTCCTGGGTCCCACTACAGGCCTGGGGCTGCGTCGCCATCAGCCCAGGGCCTCTGGCTGGCTCCGTCCCACTCCCCTGTGAAAATAGCCAGTGGTGCCATTCACCACCTGCATGGCATCCCTGTGTGAGAGGCAGCTGCTAACCCGAAGGCCGGGCCATCCTGGGGAGACTGAGCCCGGCCGGGTGTGTGTGCTGCACTCACTCAGTTGCAAGGGACGTGCAAATGGGGTGGGGTGGGGTGTCCACCCCGGGCCCGGAGCCCTGCAGAGCAAAGCACACACTTCTTGATCACCTCGACGCAGCCGCACAGCCCAAATCTGTGAACCGCGAGGCCCCTGAACCCAAGTCAGTGTGATTCAGAAAGGCAGCCGGCCCTGCCGTGAGCCCCCCGACCTCGGCTGGGGCTCCCAAGAGGGGCTCTGCTTTGCTCACGGGAATGGGAAGCCACTGCCGTGGGGGATGGAGCCCATGCGCCAGATGTGGGGTTTCTTCGAGCCAGGCCAGGGTGTTCTGGAATGCTCTCTGGCCCACAGACGGCCATTGTCAGGGCTGTGGGTGGCGTGGGGATCCTCGGGGACAGGCTTCTGCTGCCGCTTCGTCTGCAGGCGGCTCGGCTCCGGGGGCCTGGGGTCCCTGCTGAGGGACCAGGCCCTTCCCTGGGTCAGCCGCCCTTTGACTGAGGACGGGACGCGTAGCTTTGGGAGCTGAGGGGACACCTCCCCGGCCTCCTCCACACATGCTGTCTCCACAGAACACAGCCGCTGTGCCAAGCGCGAGCCCTTCAGGGCGAACACCAGCTCGGCACGGAGGGCACCCCACCTTTTCCATGAGAACAGGCTTTGTACGCGGCAGTCGCCTTCAAGATTAGCGTTAATCTTTCACACGTTTGCGTGCTGTAATAAATCTGGATTATAAACTCGCGGCTGGCGCAGGGGCGTGGGCTCCTGTCACCATCCCTCCCGCCCAGACCGGCGCGGTGGATGGCCGGGAGGGAACCAGACATTGCGTCACACCAAGCCCCAGGTCTGGAAGGAAGCTGCTCTGGGCCGTGGACGAGGCCCGCCGCACCGCCCGAGTCCCGCGCAGGACGCGGCCTCCTTCTTCCCTCGCTAATAAGAAACAGGCATGTTCTCGCTGGTTCTGATTTACACAGACGTTGCTCGTTCCCTTTGAAGTCCACACGAGAAATCCAATTTAAACGCCGCGTGTTCGTGCCTTTGAGCTTCTGTGGGGGCCACGGGGGCAGCAGACGCTGTTTTCCAGGCTAGCCCGTGTCCCAGGCCCTGGCGCTCCTGTGTGTGTTGCCCTTTGCCTGCAGTCAGCTGGCTCGTCCTGTGACCCCAGCACCTGGCCCTGAGTCACCGGGGCCTGTCTTCTCTGTGCCTCACGACCTGCCGCCCTGGGGGGCCCCCGAGCTGCAGAGTGGTCACTACGTCAGTTAAGGGCCCCTGCGTTTATTCCCCGAGGGCGACTGTCCCAGGGTTGCAGGCAGAGGTCAGGCCCACCTCGTGGGGACATCTGCTCCGAGAAGGCCCAGCTCGGCGGCACCCGGGGTCTGGGCGGGCTGGGGTCCAGCCTCACGGCGTCGGCTCTGCCACGACTGGGCACCGTGCCCCCACACCAGCCGTCGGAAGGGGACGCGTGTCCTGTGTCCTCCCCTCGGTGGCGGGTGTGGGCCCACACAGGGGCTCTGCGAGATTGTGCTGTGGGGACTTTCCCAGAAAGGGTCCCAGGGAGCCCCGTGACGTGGGAGTTCATGCTGGTGCCACTGGGCAGCTTTAAACACGTCGTAAACAACAGAGGCCGCAGGGCGTCACGAGGGGGCCTACGCCTGCTCACTCCTGCCCAGCGAGGGCGGGCAGCCTCTGACCCGCCGCCCGGGACCGCTGGTTCTGGCCGCTCGCTGGGCGCACCGTCGCTGCGTGCCAGGTAAATCCCCCGTGCGGGCGTTTCCCGGCCGTGCGTGCGCGTGGACGTGTAGGAGTTTGTTTGGTTGTTTTTTTAAGATTTTATTTATTTATTTGATAGAGAGAGACACAGCGAGAGAGGGAACACAAGCAGGGGGAGTGGGAGAGGGAGAAGCAGGCCTCCCGCGGAGCAGGGAGCCCGATGCGGGGCTCGATCCCAGGACCCTGGGATCATGACCTGAGCCGAAGGCAGACGCTCAACGACTGAGCCACCCAGGCGCCCATTTTTTTTTTTTTTAGGAGTTTTTAAAGAGCTCAGGGGACACCTTAGGAGAGAGACGAGTTGGCCCCCGTGCCTGGCTGGAAATCCAGTGCAGCGAAGACGGAATCCCAGAAGGGTTTCAGTTTAATCTGCCAGACGTATATATATCCCTAAAATCACAAACTGAAAATTACCAAACTAATTTAGAAGTTAACCTTCACCATTCCATTTGCCCGCACTTCGCCCTAGCGTCTCGTGAATGGGGGATGTGTGGGGGCCGGGGGTCCTTGGGGCCCCGTCAGAAGGTGCAGGCCCGTCTGCCTCTTAGGGGCTGACTTCGTCCCCTCTGCTGTTTCTGGATTTTCAACATGCTGGCAACAGGCAGGGACGGTCACCCCGGGGTGGGGGGACACCTCCAGCTGCTGCACGGCTGCGTCTCTCGTGTAGGATGAGCAGGTCCCAGCTCTGCGCTCAGCTCAACGTGGGGATGTCCAGCTCTGCACTCCACCTGCCTGTGGATACAGAGCACGGGGCCCACCTGGCAGAGCCTCGCCGAGGAGGGCAGCCCAGCTGGAGGCCACGGCCTGGGATGGGGGCTTCACAGCAGAAACGTGCGGGCCGTGGCAGCTCTAGGGTCCGCGTTGGTCACTGCTGGGTGGATTGGAAGTTGGAAGAAAGCCCCTGGGAGCACGGGGGCTTTCTGGGGGCCACCTGACGCGGCCACAGTGTTTCTGCACACGGACGTCGGAGCCCAGGGACACACTGCCCCCCAGGTGGGGCGCAGCCTGGGAGTCTCCGTAGTCCCCGGTGCCCTGCTGCCCCGAGCCAGGTGCATGCCCTCCGCTGGGGCCTGGGGTCGCTGCGGCCTCCGTAAGGAGCAAGACTAGCTGTTTTGGACACGCACATGGGTCCTCGGTGGCCCCGGCTCTTCCCCGAGACCCGAGTCAGCTGATGCAGAGCATGCATGATGGACGCATGGTGATAAAACGCCACCCAGGGAACAGCGAGCTCTTCTCAGGTCCCTTCTGCAGCCAACGGGATTTCTCTCTGGACAGCCCTCTGCTGGGACTCGCCCTCAACCAGAGCCCTGACCCCCCAGTCCCGGGAAAGAGAGAGAAACCCCTTTCCCAGCGAAGGAGCACGAGAGTGGTGTGGGTGCCCGGGCCCCTCCTGGCAATGAGCGGACCCTGTGGGGGCCACGCGGCGGATGCAGACCAGCCCACGCCCGAGGTGCCTGGTGTGAAGACCAGCTCTGCTGCTCCCCATGGGGCTCACCTGCCCCCACAAAGGCAGAGCAAAGGAGAACGATCCTGTGGAGAGCCCCAGGAGCTGGGTGCTAGGACTTGGTGATTCTGGGGGACTTAGACACCCAGGGGCCTGCTGGTCACCGAGCCCGGGCGCCGCCCTCGAGCTGGACGTGAGGGAACGCTGGCTCCGCGCAGACCTCCTGTGTAGGAAGCGCCCCTGGTCCTTGTTCGCGGCTGCCGGCAGAGGTCATGGCGTAGACGGGCTTTGCTTTATTTAAGGTGAAGCCTGGGGCCCCACGTAGGAGGTCCCCAGGCCGCCACTCACCCGTCCGCGCCACAGGAAGCAGCAGGGTGGGGGGTTCTCGAGACAAGCCGTTACCACGAGACCTTCAGCGCGGTGCCCTGTGTGGCGTCCCCGTGTGCTGGGAACAGTGACTCGGAGCGGACTTCCGTCCACAGGCGAGCAGACGGGGCCCCGAGATGCGCGAGGGCAGGAGACGCCCGGGGAGACCGCGGGTCCTGCGAAAACCCCCCCGCACGCCCGCCAGTAGTCCGACCGATGTTCCCTTCGAAGCGGGGCCGCTGGTGGAGGGTCGGACGGGCCCTCTACTGCCATCTGCCTTGTAGCCCCGCTTCCCGGGGAGGGCGGACGGGAGGAGGCCCGGGGCTGCGCAGCTGGGGCGGCCTGTCATAAGCAGCTCCTCTGTGAGGAGCAGACGCAACGGGGAGCCCAGATGGGCGTGTTTTCCCCCCACCGCGATCGCCGAGTACTGTTTCTCCCGGGTTTTATGGACATCTCTGCGCCATCTTGGTGCGTGCTCGAGATCCCCGAATGTGCAGACGTTTATCAGATAGGGCGTCAGTAGCAGGAGAAACGCGGTCGTACATCCAAGTTAAAATTTTTGCTTTGATTACTACAAATCCATGGGCCCTTGGGTCCAAAGCTTCTACTGCAGTTTGCAAATGGATTTTTATAGCACATTAGTGCTGGGGGGGATTCCAAGGAAAACAGTGTTCTCAGTATTAGAACCAGCTGCAGCTTCCTGGAGACGGTGACTCACGCCCTCCTCTTAATTGGGTGGGAGAACCAGGCGGAGACACACGGGGACTCAGGACGCTGTTTGTTTTCCGAGGGTGCCCTGGCCACAGCCCGCCCCGTCCATCACGCCCATCTGCAGCCTGTGTTTATTCAGCTTCTTTGCTTCTTGCAGCTCCTGCCATAAAAACAGAGCCCACCGACGATTACGAGCCCGCCCTGACCTGTGGACCAATGAGCCAGGGCCCGAGCCCGCTCCCCAAGCCGTGCTACAGCCAGCAGCTGGTGATGCCGCCTGAGCCGGGCTCCTGCCTGGTGGCTGGCTTCCCACCCTGTCCACAGAGGAGCACTATGGTGTCACCGCCCCCCAGCACCAGCCCGAAGCTCCACGACCTCTCCGCCACCTGCAGCAAGGGCGTGGCCAGCCCGGGCCACGGTCACCTCGGACTTCAGCGGCCGGCCGGAGGGGTCCTCGCCGTTCCGGAGACGCCGAGACCCGTGGGCGTGCACCCCGGCCCCCCCCAGCAGCCGCCTCCCGCCCTGCTGCGACCACAGGTGAGTCCACAGCTGAGCCGCAGCTGTCCCCCGGGCCACCAGCCAGCTCTCTGTCCCAGCAGCCCCTCCTCCTCACCACCGTCCGGTACCCAAGAGCCGACCTGTTTGCAGTCCTGCAGCCCCACCCACCCATCCGAGATGGGCCGCCAGCAGCACCGACTGCCGAAGGCTCCGAGGAGCGAGTCCGCAGCCCCCCGGCCTCTGCTGCTGCCCGAGGTGCATGAGGACAGTAATCATAGTCTGGCCCCCATTCCCGTAACGGTCAAGCGAGAGCCTCAGGAGCTGGACCAGCTGTACCTGGACGACGGTAAGTGCCTGTGGCCTTAGGTGCACACGCAGCCTGGCACCGTGTCTGCGAGCGTGGCGAGGAGGGGTGTGCGCATTAGCCACCTGGCGGAGGGGCGCGCCCGGCAGCTCTTGGCAGTGTGGCTCTGCCCCGTCGCCTCGGCCGGAGGTCCCGCGGAGCCTGGGGCTGCAGACCCGCGGGACCAACGCTGCAAGGAGCATCGCCCCACACGAGCCAACAGGGTCTCTTAGAGGAGGCCGTCCTGGCACGTGGCTCCGTGTCCGGCTTGCTTGTTTCCGAGCGTCGTAAGAGCTTCGCCGGTTGAGTGAATGATTTGTAAATAGTGGCTTAACTGAAGGTGGTTAACGTTTCCCTCCATGCGACGCTGTGACGCCCGTCAGGCGCCCCGGGGAAGGAGAGTAAGCCACAGGACGGCCCCGAACTGGGACTTAAATCCCGCCGTGTGGGACCTCACCCCCAGAGCGCACGGGCACGCTCGGTGCAGAAACGCAGCCGAACACGCACGGTCAGGATGGTCTGGCAGGAGTGCTCTCCACACACCTGCAGGCAGGCCGCGTGGTGTAGGCGTCCGAGTCCATAAAACGTCAGCTGATGACAGCCCGTTGTTCTTGGCACACTGACCCCACAGAGTTGTGCCCGCCTGTGGGACGAGGTGCCGCCTGAGCTGCGTGGAGGCGGGCGGCCCTCTCGCACGTTGGTCACCTGAGTACTCGCGGATCAGCGCTGTGACCAGAGGCCCCCTGAGCTGCCCAGGACGGTCAGTCCAGTCCGCGCCTTCGTGGGGCCCACGTGGATCGTGTGCAAGGTGCCGGGGCCCCCGTCGTTGGCGCTACCCGTCTCTCCGGGGTGAGCTTTTCCAGGGCCGGATGCCCATCTCCCCTGCTGCTGGACTCAGGTGGGGGTGAGAGCCCAGGACAGTGCTGGACACATGGCCCCCAGCCTCCCTGAAACACCCTCTGGGGTCGGGGCCTTGCAGCCTCCTTTAGCGTTGAAGGCTCGTTTCTCCTATTACAGCTGTCTCCGTAAACGTCGTATTTCCGCTGTTTGAGTTCTGCGGGCTTCCCTGGGGCCCTGGTGTTGTGAGGAGTGTTTTCGGAAGAGCGTTCGCTCCTGAAGCGGCTGTTTCAGAAGGGGGCGGCACGTACGGGCCCGTCCCCGCAAGCTGCGGGTCAGGGTGGCCAGGAGACATGGAAGCCTTCCCAGCCGCAGCGTCTGGCCGCTAGCGATCGCCCTCGGCTCAGTGACCCAGGCTGGACAAGGGCTCCCGTGCTCGGGGTTTCTCACACTCCCATCCATGGGGGTGAAAACGGGGCCGGTCCCGGGCTTCTCTGTCCCTAACTGGGGGCTGCAAGCTCTCGGATGTTTTTGTTCCATGGATGGTCAACCCTTGAGCCTGGAAACGTGCTTGGAACCTGTGTTGTGGGTTCCCTCCCACCCCCGACAGGCCTTCAGGGACACCCCAGAACTCAGCGGCTTCCTGGACCACACTCGGGGTCCACAGCTGACCTCAGCAGCTTCAGCTTCTGTTTTGGATTCCGTCCCCTGAGGTCAGGCCCACAGCGGCCGTGCTCCCTGCCCGGCCCCTCCGCGAGCTCAGCTTTGTCCCGGGAGTTGTGGGGCGGCCCCGCGAGCGGCTGGGCGGGCCCGAGGAGCATGTGCGCCGCTCCTCTCCTGGTCCCGGCCAAGCCTGCAGCGCTTTCAGGCGAGCCCGGGTGACCGGCCCGGCAGGCCTTCTGGTCTGTCTTGCTGCCCCAAGTGTGTTGTGGTAAGAGGCAGCCTTGCGAGGGTGGGAGAGGCGCACGCGGTGCGTGTGATGGGGTGTCCGGCCCCGGGTGAGTCCACAGCTGCTGGATCTGCCCTCGAGAAGGTGCCAGGGCCCCCGCGAGTCTCTGGGCCCCTTCGGTCCAGTGGGGCCCTGGCCGCAGAGCCCGCAGCATGGCCTCTCGCCTGCAGGGGTGCGGCCGTCAGCCTCGCGGTGTAGCATCCCGTGCTGGCTCGAGGAGCAGGGCTCCGGGCTGCTCTCTGCAAGGAGCACCACCTCCCCGCTGGCTCCCGGCTCTGACTCCCGGCCGGGCACCTGCCGACACCCACCCTGATGCTCCTGCCACCGAGGTGGGGAACACCCGCGTTCGCTGTATGCTGCACCCTGACTGGAGGGTCCCACGCCTCCACCCACGTCGTGAGCTCACTTTCCACCAGCTCCGCCCTCCTCCGCGCCCCCCGACGTTCCGCCTCGGTCTCCCCGGGAGCACGGTCTTGTTTCCAGACCACTAGTGTCTCCTCACCTCCTGCCCCGAGCCTCAGCGCCCCCTGAGCTGGCAGCCGCTGCGGGGCCGCCGGCGTTTCCGGCCATGCTTGTGGTCCTGGGGCCCCCCGGGCATAGGTTCTGAGGCCCAGGGAGCCTGCGTGCAAAGAGGTTCTCTCCACCTCGATTTGGGGCTGGAATTATGGGCCCTGTTTCCAAGAAGGCGTGATCCCAGGCGGGGGGCGGGGGGCGGGGGCTCAAATACCCGACGCAGGTGTGTAATCCCAGACCAGGTGTGAACAGAGGTTTTCAGTGTTAGCTCATGAGAGCATTTACGAGAGATGCTTATTGTTGTTTGTTATTTTTATTTTTTGGTCCGAACACGGATCGTGGTTAAGGCAAGTGCAGGAGAAGCCTCAGTCGGAAGGGGATGATGTGTTTATGTGAGCGTGCATACGTCGCCCCGCACACACACCCATGCCAGTCCGGTGCTGCTCAGCGGGTCCCAGCGGAAGCCTCGAGCTGCTAGCCGTGGACCCCTTACGGAAGTGGCCATAACACGTCCCCCCCGTGTGTGCTCCAGAGCTGGTGTGGGTGGGGATGGCCAGCAGCCCCGGAAGCGGCCTTTCCTGAGGCTGAGGGAGGCCAGTGGGGAGCACCCAGCCTCCTGCTGGCTCAGGCTTCCCTGCAGTATGGCCCCCAGGCCCAGAGGCTGCATGGCCGCGCCCGGAAGGTGATCACGGAAAGCGGGGGGGCGCTGGGCCTTCTCCCCGCAGCCAGAACACACACGTGGTCTGTGCTGGGCGTCTGTCCACCGTCAGGAAAGTGGACAGAGCGCTCATTGCTCTGTCCGAGTGGCTGGAGCCTCTAGTCCACAGGCAGTTAGGACGCAGGCCGGGTCTGGCTGTTTCTTGCTGTGGGAACAAAGACAAAGCGCCGTGTCCTCGTGAGAGGCTGGGTGACTCTATCAGCTGACCTTGGCGCCCTGGGACCTAGGACGCACCCTCTGACGAGAGCGGTGATGCGGACGTGGTCTGCGCCAAGTTAGTCCTTGGGAGACTGTTTAATGCAGGATAAAGGCCTGACCCTGAGCTCCCAGCCTCCCCACCCGAATTCCGAGGGAGTTTTGGGGGTGGGTTCAAACTGGCGCCCTTTTGACGGGGCTGATGGGAGGGATTCGCAGGTGTCACGGGTGGTGTGGGCCTTACCTTGGGATGCTCTTGGAAAGCCTGCGGGACTTGACTTGGCACCAGTGATCTGATCCTTTGCCAACCCCCTGTTGTAATGGTCCGCATGATCGGGGTTTTCGAAGAACTTGCCAAACCAGGCAGCGTCAAAGCCCATGCTCGTTCTGGGCAGAGGAAGTTTCTGGAGAATACCTGCAAACCGCCTGGGTGGGGGAGGGGGCCGCCTCCACCAGGGCGGACCTGGGGCGGGGGCGGGGCGGAGGGCCTGTGCGTCAGGTATCTGAGCCCCCGCCCCCCGCCCCCCGCCCCCCGCCGGCTCAGCCCACAGGAGCCTCTCTGGAGTGGGCATGCTGCCCCTGCTGAAGTCATAGCTCCTTCTGCTGTTGGACGTCTCAGCCTCTTTCATCCTCCTCGCCCACCCTGCTGACATGTGGTCAGTGAGCTGCTCCGAGGGACGTTTCTGGTGTGTGAGGCAGTGTCGCGGATTCGGCGGCAGGCTGCGGTGACGGCAGGTGGCACAGGGCCCGGGTCTTACCTCTGTGGCTCAGGTCTGAATTTGCAGAAATGGAAACAGTAGCAAAAAACTAAGTTAGAAAATGAGACGCCGTGGATTTGAAGTGGCCTCGACGTGAAAGCCTTCCTTCCGCACGCCGCTCGGCGAGCAGAGGGCGGAGGCCGGGGCGGCTTCAGGTCGGGGGCAGGGCCCACTTCCTGGGAACACCAGCGATGGGACAGCAGGACCTCGGGCCCCGTGACGGCCTGCTGGAGAAGCCGCGTCCTTCTCCCAGAGGCACGCGGGCTCTGCGGGTTCCCAGGGGCTGGGGCTGCACGCGGGATTCACACACGGCTCTCCAGCAGCCACAGGGAGAGACTCAGGGCCCGGCCGGCGAGGGCCAGCCCCCGTGGTGAACAGTCAGGTGGCAGGCGCTCCACCTGGCCTTGCCCTCCAAAGCAGCGACGTTTCTGGAGTCCGTCCATGCGCAGGACGGAAGCCACAGCCAGAGTGTGACACTCTGACCTTTACGCATTTCTGTCGGGCATTTGCTCGCCGGCTCCACCCAAACCACCGTTCAGAAGTCCTGGCGGCGGTTTGGGGTTCCACACTGGAGTAGTATTTGGGTTTTTTGTTTCCCAGGAACACAGAATGAAAAAGGCGAGGACAGGGTGTTCTGTGCCGTGGCAGAGAGCTGGGGCACTTGGGGCACGTGAGCAGTTGTGACCAGCCTGGTTCACGCGGGAGCGGCCCCTGGGGTGCCGCCGCCTCTGCCGAGGGACCCCACCAATGCGGAAGGGTCCACTTTCCAGGCTTCTCTTTCTCCTAAGGAAGAACATAAGCATAAGACAACTTGCCTGAAAATGAACCCCCGCTTTGTTTTTAGGATTTCTCTCTTTTTCAGTTGTGTCTGTTCTCCAGTTTTGTTTCAAAAGTATTTGGCCCATAAATAAACCAGTTACAATTTATTCTTTGGTCCAACAACACTCACAAGACTTAAACTCTCAATTTAGACTTCTCAATCGTGGCAGAACCACAAGCGTACGTTTTTAAGAGTCGTTTTATGGGCCTCCTGTTACTTTAAATGTAGATTTTCAAACGAGGCCGTAAAAGCTCCAGTGAGCGATTCCTGTGGTGCGACTTCTGTGAGTGGCCGTGTACGGAACCGAACTACGTGACTGCAGCTCTTGCGGTGATAGGCTGTCCTTTCATTCACGGACGTGTGCATGTGGGCAGTTCACAGGTGCATGCACACGTCACGGGGCATGGTCTTGTGTACAGCATTTGCTGGAAAGGTACTCCAAACACGCCTGAAGCGCACAGGCTTGGTCCCAGACTTCACGTGAGGGGGACCCACACAGGCGGAGCAACTGTTGGCTGGAACAGAGCACCTCCTTCGAGCTTTGCAAGTGACGCGCTTGCTGGCCAGGCGTTGGTGTGTCTGCACTTCAGCCGCCGCTGTCTCCCCGACCGCCCTGCAGCCTCCGCCACAATCAGCCCTTTCAGCCCCCGCCAGGAGCGCTCGGGTTTCCAGAAGTCTCCATGTCATTAAAACAACAAGCAGGTGGACCAGGCGGCCAGGATCGTGTCTGCCCAAGTCCCGGCCGTGAGCCCCCCGCTCTGCTCCCCCTCGTCCCCGAGCCCAGGCTGCTCTGGGAGAGAACAAAATCTTTCCTCATGGAAAGTTTTACTGACCTGGCTTGGCGCCCAAGGCTGGGGCCTTCCCCGTTCCTAATGATGATGGAAAGAGTCTGTATCACGGTGATCAAACATGCAGAGTCGTTAATATTGTGGACGGCGGCTACTGCGTGACAGATAGATGAATTCAGCCATGCGAATAATTCATCAGGGTCAGTCCTTAATGCACTTCCACGTCCGCTGGGGAGTCTCCAGGCATAAAAATCACACCCCACGCCACCCGGAGACGGGCTGCTGTCGGCATGGTGGGCTGCAGGCTCTGTGAGCGGGCTCTCTGGAGACCCTGCAGAAGGGCCTGAAGCTGCTGCCCACGGAGCAGAGCCTCTGACCGCTCACTTGCTAGGTAACTGGGCACCTCGAGGGGCCCCACGGGCTTTTCCAGACGTGTGTGTGCACCTCGCGGAGACGGCAGTCTCTGCAGACACACGGAACCGAGCTTCCAGGGACGGTGTGCCCCGTAGGGGGCACACAGATTTGCAGACGTTGGCTCAGATGTTTTAGTCTTCGTCCACCTAAACCTTAGTGTGACCCGGAACTAGCAGAGGTTGGTCGGTGTGACGAGTGTCTGTTAGCTGCGGGGTAGGCAGGGACCAAGCCCTGGGTCTGCGGTCTTGGGAGGCGCGTGCTTCCCTCTGCAAACCTGTTGCTGCTGAACTGGCCCATTGTGGAGGAAGGAGAAAGGCAGCAGCGATTCCGAGAGGCCTGCTGAGTAGAGCTCTCTATAGATGGGGTGCAGACACGCCGGTGCTGCTCCCAGAGCCCGTCCCCGCAACCTGGCGGGCCTCTGCTGTCCTTCCGATGGGCAGGAGGAGGAGGAGGGGCCCTTCCTCCCACGGGTGGTGGAACTTCAGTGTCTGAGAGGTTCCGGGCGCTCTTCTCCATTTTTGCCTGGTGTGGATGTTAACTTCAAGCATGAAATGCTTTGAATTACACTGTTTTTCTAATCATACGGCCTGATTATTTTCTTTGTCCTTGGAGGGGAATCAGTCGTATTGCTTTTAGCTAATATTAACCTTCTGCCCACCGCCCCCCCATCATAGGCATTAGCTTGTTTCGCTTTTATTATTAATTGGAGAGAAAGAAGTAGTGTCGTTGAAGGAAAACAAAGGGAGGAGCCTGAAACTTTCATGGAGCTTGAACACCCAGCACCCTTAGGTCTCTTTAGTCCTGAAAACCGTTCGTAACAGCAAGAGCACAGAGGGCCCGAGAGCCGACGCCCACATGTGACCGTGTCTGTGTGCCCCGTGGGGCGTGCTTGCAGTGTTTTTGTCCTTTGTCACGGGCAAGCTCCGAGTAGTCTGGAGTGTCCGTGTGTGAGCGTTTCGTGACTGGTATGCTGGTTTTTCTGCAAAGAGGTGAGCACCTTCCCAAGCGTTCTTTATTTACTTATTTTTTTATTTATCTTTTATTTTTTATTTTTTTTATTTTTTTTTAAAGATCCCATTTATTCATTTGACAGAGAGAGACACAGCGAGAGAGGGAACACAAGCAGGGGGAGTGGGAGAGGGAGAAGAAGGCTTCCCGCCGAGCAGGGAGCCCGATGCGGGGCTCGATCCCAGGACTCCGGGATCATGACCTGAGCCGAAGGCAGACGCCCGACGACTGAGCCACCCAGGCGCCCCAATTTTTTATTTTTTTTGATTGGAGCATTTCTCATGTCATTTATGGAGAAAAGAAAAACGTACTGTATTAAGGTTTTTCGGTTATTTTTAAGGCAGATTACAAGCTCCTCCATTATTTCGCAGCTGCTGGCTATGTCAGGAGTCCCTCCGTCTGGGATTGGATGATGATGAGTGATGATTGCATACTGATGATAGAGGTCCAAAAGGTTTGGGACTCTGTGTTTTGACAGTTCCCCTCTGGTGCAGAAAACAAATATGGCTTGTATACCATAGCTCTTTAGTTCTTCTGTATCTTTTTGGATATTTCTTCTAACATTTTTAAATTTACAACCTGGAAGAGCACATAAACCCAGAAACTGAGAACAATTCACTCGTGACTGGGGTAGCCATGATATCTGAATTGGAGTCTGTTCATCTTCAATAGGCTCTTCGTCTGATGAGTCAAACTCACTTGTTTGCAATGAACTAGGCTTTCTTCTTATTTCCAAGTTGGAACCACCGGCTTCATCGCTGGCTGCCCCGCGTCGGGACCTGCTGCCGCCCCCAAATGTTCTTTAAATGACTCTCTCTTCACTTGAGGAAGTTGTGCGATGCTGGCCTGAGCTCTGTGCCTTTCCTTTCTCTGATGCTTGTGGAGCTTGCTTACTTGAGAATGGGCACTCTTTACAGATGCCTTCAGATCTGTGAGCCAGCAGGTAGCACACCACTGTGCTGCGTCATCAGAGCATGAAGCCATAAAGCAAGGCATTTAAAAGCATAATGGCCACATTCAGGAAGCACAGCTGCTGATAGACCATCAGAGCTAGGCGTCTCTTTGGGGAGAGTGGTGACCAGGGCAGTGGAGGGCTCTGTCTACATCTGTTGGACAACTGTGTTTTGCAAGAGCAGCCCAGGCCCTGTAGCTCAAGCCAGGCACTTGGCTCTCCTGCCCCTGGGGTGCCAGGCAGAGAGCCAGCTAGGCACGGACACTCTCAAGTGAGCTTCCTGATACAAAAGTGTATTCTTACATATGGATCCCTAAGGAACACTGAATCATTGGCTCACAGATGTCTATCAAGTCCAGGCAGAGAAGAACATGGAGCCTTGGAATCATAGTAATTATCTTACCACCAGAGCTGAGAAAGTCCTCCCCAATCTAGCATGTCACATCATTGTCAACAAACAGAAAACCCAAATCCCAGTAACAGGACTGGATGTATGGCCTTTGGTACTTTTCAAAGTGACTTTTTACATATATCCTCTTAATTTACATTTTCAACCTTAGAACAGTCCCATGGCCAGAACTTCCAACGTTAACCCCATGGACAGAGGAGTCGGGGCTTACAGACACATATTAGTTGGCCTGCTCACAATCGCACAGGACAAGTGACCAGCCAGGAGCACCACAGGGATCTGCCAGCTCTGATTTAAACAGTTTCTCTACTCTACCAAGGTTTGGCTCTATTATTGAGTACTTTTTCTCTACTAGAGATGTGATGCACAAAGATTCCTGCTTCAAAGTCTGGCTTTCAAGTGTGAGTTGGCCTTGCAAGCCAAAGAGGACTGTCATGTATTTTCTTCTTGGTCAGAGAATTCTTGGTCATTATCCGAGGCACTTTTTGATAGCTCAAGAAGGACAGGAAGAGAGGCAGGACTTCCAAAGTGTCGGAGGGAGGGCCTCAGTGAGTCAGCACTCCCAAAAAAAGCAACAAAAATACTGAGAAAACTATCAAATCAATCATTTCACAATCTGGAAATTCTTCACCAAAGAAGCAGAACAAACTGAAAAGCATTTATTCAAGAAAAATTGGACCCTGCTAAGAAGAGCAGGACCTGCGGTGGTTTAAGTGGGCTCTACTCCCATGCCCCTCCCCCAGCTCCTTGGAGCATAGCTGTGGAAATCCAGCAGCTTCACTGACAGTGAAGGAGACTGGCCTCTTTGGGGCTCTGTTAAAAACCCCTTCCCCAAAGTGCAAACATTATTCTGACTGATGGTGAAGCTCCCTGGAAAAGTCGTCTTCCCAGACCATGACCAAAAATAACAGATGGCTGGACTCTTGCTTGTGGGAGCTGCCAAGGCTGTGATCTCAACTGGGGCAAACAGAAGACTAGCTACACTCAATGCCTGCAGGGAGTTTGAAAAAAACCTAGCATGTTCCTGGGGATTGGGAGACTGCATATGGACATGCACATGCTCAGGAAAGACCTGGGAAAAGAAAGGACTGGGTCCTTCACTTCTGGCTGGCCTTGAGACCTGTACAAAAAGCAAAAGTGGAAGCTTAAGGCTGACTTGTGGATTGCCTGCAATTCGATCTCATTGACAGAAGGTGGAGACTGAAGGCATTTAAAGAAACGTCCTGACTGATAACTGATTGACCGTTAACCTTGCTAACCTGAGGATGACCCTTGGGAAGACAGACTTAAAAATAAAAACAAGGATTTTTAGAAGAGGAATAGAGCACTTAGTGGCCACACACTGCAGAGAACACAGGACCCCACCCCCACCCACAGAATTAGTCCAGAAAAGTCACTAATCAAGTATCCAGCATCAAGGGAAGAAAAAAAAAAAGAGCCCAGCAGTAACAGCAAACCCTACTGGGGGGAGGAGTCTAATTCCAAAGTTGCTACAATATATTATCTACAATGTCTAGTTTTCAACTAAAAAATTATGAAATTGGCAAAGAAGCATGAAAACATGTCCCATTACAGAAGGGAAAGAAACAACCCATAGGCAGAGACTGTCCCCGAGAGGGCTCAGGTGTTGGACTTAGCAGCAATGGCTTTTAATCAGCTGCTGTAGGGGCGCCTGGGTGGCTCAGTCGTTAAGCATCTGCCTTCGGCTCAGTCGTGATCCCGGGGTCCTGGGATCGGGCCCCACGTCGGGCTCCCGGCTCGGCGGAAAGCCTGCTTCTCCCTCTGACCCTATCCCCTCTCATGCTGTTTCTCTCTCTCTGTCAAATAAATAAATAAATAAAATCTTAAAAAAAAAAAAATCAGCTGCTGTGGATAAGTTCAAAGAACCGAAAGAAAGTATGTTTAAAGAATTAAAGGAAAGTAGGACAGCAATGTGTCACCAAAGAGAGAATATCAATAATGAGATTAAAAGTTTTTAAAAGGGCTAAATAGACATTCTAGCCTTGCAAAGTGTAGTAACTGAAATGAAGAATTCATTATAGGGGCTGAACAGCAGATTGGAGTTGGCAGAGAAAAAGAATCAACAAACTTGATGAAATGTCTATAGATTATCCAGTCTGAGGAACAGAAAGGGAAAAGAATAAAGAAAAATGAACATGTGGAACACCATAAAACATACAAACAGAGGCATATTGGGAATGCAGAAAGAGAGGAGAGAGAAAAAGGGGTAGGAAACATATCTGAAGAAATAATGGCTAAAATCTTCCCAAATTTGGTGAAAAACATTGTATACATCCAAAAAAAAATCAAATTCCAAGTAGAATAAATCCAGAGATTCACACCTAAATACATCATAGCCATACTGTTGAAAGTCAAAGAAAAAGAGACAATCCTGAAAGCAACAAGAAAAAAAACAAGTCATCAGTTACGTGGAATCCTCAATAAGATTAACAGCTGACTTCTCATGAGCAATCACAGAGGCCACAAAGAAAAAGACTCTTGATCAAGAATCCCATATCTAGCAAAACTAGCTTTAAAAATGAAGGAGAGGGCGCCTGGGTGGCTCAGTTGGTTAAGCGACTGCCTTCGGCTCAGGTCATGATCC
>NC_138381.1:518878-534030 GCF_054177405.1 Leptonychotes weddellii | reverse complement strand
GAAGATGGACTCTGAAAAACAAACTGAGGGTTCTAGAGGGGAGGGGGGTGGGAGGATGGGTTGGCCTGGTGGTGGGTGTTGAGGAGGGCACGTTCTGCATGGAGCACTGGGTGTTGTGCACGAACAATGAATCATGGAACACTTCATCTAGAACTAATGATGTAATGTATGGGGATTAACATAAGAATAAAAAAAATATATATACAGAGTAAAACCAAAAAAAAAAAAACCCCACCAAAAACACATTTAAGTGATATATTAGAAATCACCTATTTAACACAAAAGAAAGTGGTAATGAAAGATATAGAAACAACAAAAACAAAAACCAAAACCCCACAAGACATGGAAAACAAACAGCAAAATGGCAAATGTAAATCCTACAATAAAATTACATTAAATGTAAATGAACCAAATACTCCAATAAAAAGGTGAAAGTTGTCAGACCGGATTAGGGGGAAAGAACAAACAAACAAAGATCCAACTCTATGCTATCTATAGAAGACTGACTTTATATTTAAAGGCACAAATAGGTTGAAAGTAAAAGGATGGAAAAGTTATACCAGGTAAATAGTGACCAAAAGACATTTGGAGTATCTATACTAATATTAGACAAAATCAATTTAAGACCAAAGAAAATGTTGCTGGAAACACAAAGGGACATTTTATAATGAGTAAAATGTAAATGGAGCAGGAAGACATAACAATTATAAATATTTTTGCACCTAAAAAACCACCACATACTACATGAAACAAAAATTTTCAGATTTGAAGGGATAAACTGAAAGACAATTTAAAAAATATCTGGAGACCTCACTACATACTGTCAGTAATGGATAGAACAGTCAGTAATGGATAGAACAACTAGACAAAAAGTCAACAAGGATATAAAACAATTGAACAGTGCTGTCAAACACTGGACCTGGAAGACATCTATAGAACACTCAACAAAATGGGGTGCATATGGAACATTCTCCAGGATAGACTTTCTAGTAGGTCATAAAACAAGCCTTAATAAACTTTAAAGGATTAATTCTGATCACAGTGGAATTAATCTATAGAATCAATGCAATTCCTATCAAAATTCTAGCAGGTTTTTTGGGTTTGTTTTTTCAGGAACATGACAAATGACAGAATGATCCTAAAATTCATATGGAATTTCAAAGGTCCAGAGTAACCAAAACAATTTTGAAAACAGAACAAAGCGGGGAGATACACTGCCCAATTCAAAATTTACTATAAAGCTACAATAATCAAGACAGTGTGGTGTTGGCATAAGACATATAGATCAGTGGCCAGAATTTAGAGTTCAGAAATCCTTGTATTTATGGTAAATTGATTTTTAACAAAAATGCCAAGCCATTTAACTGGGGCAAAGAATAACCTTTTAACAAATGCTGACATAACATTTGGATGTCCACATGCAAAAGATGAACTTGCACCTTTAACCTCCCACCATACACAAAAATCTCAAAATTGATCATAGAATTAAATGTACAAGCTAAAACAAAAGATTTAGTAGATAGCATATGAGAAAAATCTTTAAGATCCTAGATCAGGCAAAGATTTTTTAGATATGATACCAAAAACATAGTCCAATATTAAAAAACTGGTAAATGAGACCCTATCAAAATTCACATTTTTTTCTGCTTCAAAAGAACCGTTAAGAAAATGAGAAGACAAGCAGCCAACTAAAAGAATATATTTGCAAAACACGTATCTGGTAAAGGGCTTATATCCAGAATATACAGAAACTTCCATCTCAGTAATAATAAGACAGCCTAGTCAAAAACTAGGCTTTAAGATGTAAGCAAACATTTCTGCAGAGAAGACCTATGAATGGTTAATAAACACATGAAAATATGCTCCATGTCATCAGTCATCAGGGAATGCAAATATGACACCAATGCAGAGCTCAGTTCCTACTCGTTTGAGTGACGGCAGTCAGTAAGAGGGACAGTGACACTCTTGAGAGAAACTGGAGCCCCCAACCCGTTACCTGTGGAGATATTGGGTGCCACGGCCGCGTGGGTGAGCTCTTTGGAGGACCGCAGCTTCATCACAGGACCCATTCATTCCACTGTTAGGTACCTGCCCACAGGAGGTCAACACCTACGTCCACAGAAAGGCCTGCACACGAACATCCTCAGCAGCATTATTTGTAACATCCAAACATTTGAAACAACCCGAGTATCCAGCAACTGGAGAACAGATGGGAAAGGGACGTCACAACCACAAGGTGGAATATTACTCAGCCGGAAGGAGGAATGAGGTGCTGACGCACGTTACACCGTGGAGGGACCTCGAAAACCCAGGCAAAGTCAGAGTAGCCAGACACAAACACCTCATCTTCCATGGCTCCGTCTACGTGACGTTGTCCAGAAAGCCTGACCTCAGGAGGCAGTAACACTCGGGCACGGACATGTTTCTTGGGGTGAGTTTGGGTCTCGTCTTTGGTGTAGCTGAAGGAACTTCCCTTCGAAAGTGTTCGGAGTCAAGCACATTTGTTAAAACACTCGGCGCCGGAGGAGACACCGTGCTGTTCAAGCGCGAGGCTTGTGTGTGTCCTGCGGAGTTTTCCTCTGTGGAACGCGTACAGCCCTCGGACTCCTTTCCTAAGGAGCGTGAGGACAAAATTCCAATTCTGTGTTTCTATGGCACGAACACAGAGCTGACGGTGGAATTTCTCTCAGGGAATGAAAATACGTGTGCTTCTGCATTATCTCCTGTTTCACTACCTGTCCGCCTGTGGCCACGTGGTGGGGTCCACGTTTCCCGGCCATCGGCGATGCGGGTTCTCTGTCACTTTTCATGCCAGTTGGGCACGTGGAGCTTTGAGTCCTTTTACCTTTCTTCAGCTTCAATTTTGAAGCAGTGTTCTTCCTTCCTTCCAGATTATTACGTGGACACTTGCACACAGTAAAGAACAAAGAAAGTCTATTCCCTTCTGAAACATCCGCCCTTATCTGGCCCAGGGGACCCCAGCTAATCAGAGCCTGATACTCTGCACAATAGGCCGAGTCAGCCAGACCACCCCCTCCCAGAGTGCAGGCTGCCGCTCCCCGAGCCAGCGGCTGGTTTTCTTTTGTTCTGAAGCGGGCAGACAGTGCAGGATGCGGTCATCGGGCCTGGGGGCCTGGGGGCGGCCTTATCAGCCCCCTGGCCGTCCTCTCTCCCACCCAAGGGTGCAGGCTTCCCCAGGACTCGGCCCTATCAGGCCCCCACAGCTGCTGTTATTTTAGATAGGGCAGGAAGTGGGCCTGGAGGACAGTGGCAGCTCACGGCCTCAGCCACATCCAGAAACGCCTGTGATTTGCCCGAGGTCTGGCTCCGGCCGAGCCCATGGCGGGAGGGAAGTGGGAAGGTGCTGCAGATGTGGGGAAGCTCTGCCGGCACCTGGGCCTCGTCCGGTCAGGGCAAGCAGGCAGCGGGGCCCACAGCCGAGGTGGGGCCCGCAGGTGGGCTGCGCCCTTCAGCCTGGGGGGACGGCCTTGTCAGCCCCGCTGTCCTCTGTGCCCATAAGGCAGTCTGGTTTGCAGGTGTGCGGTCCTGTGTGTCTCTGCAGACAGTTCTAACAGGGCTGACGGCTCTGGTCCAGCAACGGCGAGGCTGGAAAGCCAGGGGAGCCTCTCAGCCGATCGTCCACGCCAGAACGGGTTTGAGGTCGGGCAGTTCTGAGCTGTCAGTACTGCACCCTCTGGGCAGCAGAAGCGCACGACCTCCGGGTGGGGCAGGGCCTTTCTTCCCCAGCGGCCCCACTCAGGGCTTTTTGCTGGAACTGGTTCCCTGAAAGGACCCCAGATAAGACGGTGGCGCCGTTTGTGACCTACCTGACACCTGAGAGGGTTTCGCTCGAGAAACTGCATTTTAGGACATTTCCTCTTACTTGCTGTGCCCGGGCCAGGTTGGTGATGGGGAGTGTGCCCCTGGTCCACGACGTGGCTGCCGTCCCTGGTGGGGAAAGCCGGGCTGCTAGCTGCTTTTGGCATCGCTCCCTGCCTTCACAATGTCAAACTTAGAATCGCCTTTATATGCACTTTCCCTTTTTTTCCACAGTAGCTGTTGCCAGCAAGCTGTAAACTCCGTATATCACTCAGATTTAAGAACCTAAACTTTAAAACAAATTAAACTCTTGTTGACATTGTAATAAAAATCAGAATGGAGCTGAGCGGCACAGTAGAAGCGAACTTCAATTATTTTTGTGGATTTAAGATGTTTTCTGGGATTCCCAGACTCCCAGCACAGCGAAGTTATTTCCTCTTGGCAGATGGCTGCACAGAGAAAGGGTGGTGGACAGAGGGAGGGCGCGGGGGAGGGAGGCGGCAGCGCTGGGCCGCGGCCTGTCCGTCACCCATGTTTGCTCCAGCTCCAGGGGGGTGTCTGTGGCCACACTGGAAGAAGCAAGCCCAGGACAGCATGTCCGTGGCGGGGCTGGGGGGTGGTGTGCCCGCATTTGTTACACACTTTCATTTCAGAAAAGAGCTCAAAGAATGTGTGTCAAGGTCTGTTCATTGGGTGTTTCTCTGGATGTAGAGAATGGAAAACTCAGGTCGGACTGTCCTTGCAAACTTTGTCCAAATGCTGGAAAGTGTGCAGCGTGTCCGCGCCCACCCTCCACTCCCCTGGTCCTTATCTCTCATCACCCGTTCACGGCAGTGTTGATGCTCTGTCACTCGCGGAGATGGAAACGGTGGTTTCCAGGGGACGAAGTGCCAGTTTTCCATCCTGCAGCTTCCTGTCCCGATAGTGCAGCAGGGCAGGGACGTGCAGATGGAAACTAGTGATTGATTACTTTGACAAGGGTTTCTCCGGAGGCGTGGCATGCTCCCTGGGGTGAGCTTTGACCTGGGCTTTGAAGCGAGCCTTTTACCAGAATCGGCCCTTCCGTGGCCGGCCGCTTCCTCCCCTGTTCTGCTTCCTGTTTCTGTTTTCAAGGCCAGGTGGGCAGCCGGGTCGGGGAGCTCTGGCCCACGACGTGTCCACCGCCCACCGTAAGCTGCTGCCTTGCTAGCTCGTCCGAGCCTGGGGTTGGGGAGCCCCAGGCGGCTACTAGAGCTGGGAAGAGGCCCCTCTGCCCTGGGAGTTGCTGGGCCCCGGGTGTGAGCCTTGCTCAGCAGGCGGCTTCCAGCACGTTCATTCAATGACGGGAAGGTGAGGAGGGCTTAAAAATGCACGACCCTCTGGGTGGTTTCTTCCCAGGCCCTTCAGTGTCACCGGCTGCGTGGAGCAGGGCTGTGGGTTTGGAAATACCTGCTCATCCCTGCGGATGGTGGCCCTGGGCACCGGGAGCGTCTTTATAGATGCTTGGGGGATTCTTAAAGCACCTTCGGTCCATGTTCCATCAGTGACGTCCACTTGACCAGGGCTTCTTGAGCTCAGCATTTTGATGAAACGTCTAATTGTGCTGTGTGCTCAGAAGTGTCCCCAGGCCTCCGGCAGCTTGTAGGCAAGGCATGCATCCTGGCGTTGCGGTACCAGGCTGGCCTCGGGCCTCTAGCCCCGGACTGTGGCCGGGGACCCCATTCCCGTCGTCCGGGGTGGTCTGTAGCTCTCTCTGTTGGGGAATGGCCACAGATATTCTCACCTCAGTGTGAGAAAGAGCTCGGCAAAGCTGGGACACTGCTTCGCTGGGAAGTCAGCAGCCCCTTGTCTTCAGTCTGAATTACCACCTGTTGTGAACAAATACTTCTAAGTAGCTTGCCCACCACATACTGCCTTCTTTTGAGGACATTTTCTTAATTTTTATTTATGTGTTTATTTGAGAGAGAGCACGCGTGCGCATGCACATGTGAGTGAGGGTGAGGGGCGGGGGGAGGGAGACTCTCAGGCAGACTCCCTGCTGAGCGCAGAGCCTGACATGGGGCTCCATCCCACGACCCTGGCATCACGACCTGAGCCAAAACCAAGGGTCGGACGCTCAACCAACTGAACCTCCCAGGCACCCCTTGAGGACATATTTTAAGGCTTCTTCAAATTTAGTTGAACAGAGAGAGAGTTAACGCGAGATTTTCCAAATGGACGGCTCGTAGCCCCATGGAAAGGAAGAAATCCCACAGACACTGTCCGTTGGTACGGCACTGATTTCTCCCCAGCCTGAGCAGTAATGCCAAGAAGCCTGCAGCTTCGGCTGTTACTTGCCTCTTGCTCAGTCTTTTTGAAACTCATGCAAAGGATTAACTCTACTTTCAAAAGAGGACGTAACAACCAGTATTTGCAGATTCCTTACCGTGTCCTGGCATCACAGGGCTGTCCGGACACACTCGCACATCCGTTCTCTGGCCCCTCGAAAAATCAGAGGGGAATGGGCAGACAGGTTAAGCAGCTAACAACATTCAGAATTTAACAATTCAAGAAGACAAAGCCATGCTGCCAGATAGCAGCTGATGGTTGCCAGTGAGTAACACCCACGCGCTAGGAGTCTGAGAGCCTAGACAGTGTTTCGGGAAGGACTTTTCAGAGGAGTAGGACAGGAGCTGAGTTTTAACGGCGATCTGTCCTGTGTCTCGGCTAGCGTCTCCGCTCCTTGTAGAAAACGCTGCCTAATACGGTGGGAAGCCTCTGAAGGACAGGATGCGTGTGCAGGCTTGGGTTCTGTCTGGGAGGTTTGGGAGCACTTGGCTCTGGCCCAGACAGCAGCCCTGAGGGTGGACGCAGCCCTGGCCCCAGTGTGGTCGCGGGTCCTCCCCCATGCACCCCTCCCATGTTCAGGTGATCACTTGTACCTGTCCCTTCAGGTACCGTTGGAAATGGCCGCTCACCTCAGGCTGAGAAGTGGTCTTTGGGACCGTGGTAATCCAGCCAGACCGCTCATTTTGGTAATCACCAGGGGCGTGCGGTTATTACATAAAGTCAATTAGAGCGCAAACATGCCGGTCCTGCTGATTTGATTTAGAACTAACGAAAGCTCCAGTAATGGGCAATTACAAGAAACTTAATGGCCCTTTATATGGAATGCAGCTTCCATGGCACCTAATATAATGTGATGAATTACTCATTATGTGCAGTGTTGGAATAGCTTCTATAAAGATTAATAATTGGATAATCAATACAAAAATTCCATCTTGGGTGCTTTTCCACGCCAGGGTTAATATGTCCTACAGACGGGGGGACCCGTCTCACCGGCCTGTTTTGTGATTCTGCTCCCCCTCTGCGCTATTGTTTTCCAAGCTGGGAGTTCCTGGGAGTCACTCGCCTCCTATGATTTTTCTGTCCAGATCTTTCTATAAAGACGCAGCTTCTGCTGTCGGTCAGTTTTCTCAGTACTCGTGGGTACAGTTTCCACCCTCAGGGTGGGCTCCGTCTACTGGGGGCGGAGAGCAGCGACCCGTGGTGAAGGGTACTGGCTCACCGGCTGCCTGTGTGTGTGGGAGAGGTGCCAGATGGCCTTCCCTGAAGTGGCGGAGAGCCAGGCGCAGGACGCGGGCACTCTGGGCAGCAGCATCCCAGCCGGGCTCCAGGCACAGGTGCGCCACTGGGGGTGGGCAGGAGGGAGGTGGCGCAAGGTGCAGACCCTTGTGTCCTCGCCTTGCCGTGGGATGGGCTCGGCCCCCCAGCAGCTGCCCGGAACACAGGCCAGACGCCGAGGCTGACCAACAGTCACCAGCTTCTCCTGCGTTCCGGCTTCTCTCTGAAGGCACTGTTGGTTTTTAATGATGGAAATCTCAGACATCCATGAGAGTGCAATAAAGAGTACAGCGGGTTCCCGCATGCCCGCACCCAGGTCCACAGTTGGGGTGGGCGAGACGGGGCACCATTCCTTCAGCCGCCCCCCTGCTGGTTGTTGCTGAGATCTCGAGGGACCAGGTCCTGGACCTCAAGTCTGAGTTCCGCCATCCCTCAGGTACAGATGCTTTGTTGTTGTTGTTGTTAAGATTTTATTTATTTATTTGACAGAGAGAGAGACAGCGAGAGAGGGAACACAAGCAGGGGGAGTGGGAGAGGGAGAAGCAGGCCTCCCGCCGAGCAGGGAGCCCGATGCGGGGCTCGATCCCAGGACCCTGGGATCATGACCTGAACCAAAGAAGGCAGACGCTTATCGACTGAGCCACCCAGGTGCCCTACAGACACCTTTTTAAGCGGCCGCTGTCTTACACGATCACAGTATGACAGTCACACCTAACAGAATTACCAGTGGTTCTCTGTAAGGTGAGGATTTACCTCCAACTCACATGTACCCATCCGAAGGTGTGGTTTCACCCCCCGAAGCAGGAACAGGGGGCTCGAGCCTCTCCTTTGCCTCCATAACAAGCAGCTTCTTCCGGGCAAACCAGGCAGCTGCCCGGTGGGTCGCAGGCGCTTGGCCTGTGCCCGGTGGACTGGCGGGCGGAGCTGACGGATCGTGGCATGGAACTTTCCGCTGCCAGCCCAGGAGCATGGCCGTGTCCTCCGCGGCCTGCAAAAGGGGAGGAGCCGCTTCGTTAACGCCTCTTACTTTGAGGCCCTGACTCGTGTTCCCGGACAGAGTGACAGGAGGCCACCCCGTCCCTCCCCCCATCCACTTAACGTTGTTACTTTTTAATTAAGGGGAGCTTTTTCATCTTTTATTTTTTCAACTCCATTAATCCTGTGTGAATAGAAATTTTGTAATTTGGGGGGAATGTATTTTCTAGCAGCACAAAGAAAGCCCTAGAAAAATGCTTGCTGGTGGTTTAGCGCTCCCCACGAGTGATTGTGGAATGAGTTTGGCGTAGATAAAAAAATGGGCCAGGTGATGTGGGAGCCCACGCCCGGCCGCAGTGCGGGAGGTGCCGGGCAGCCTGCGGAGCTCCCGTCACGTGGCCAGCTGGTCCCCGTGGACGCTGAAGTTTCCACACGGGCGTTCGCATTATTTGGAGTATTCAGGCTAAATAAGGAAGCAGGCACTGAAGGCAGGAAAATTATTCTGTTTTAATGGCTGACAGTCCCGGGTGACAGTGCCCGTAAGTGCCAGCCCCACACGCAGCTGGGAGGGTCATGTTTTATTAAAACCGTGACTTGTTGTCATTCAGACTCCACCGTCCCATTCCCTCCTTCCAAAAATAGCAGGCCCCGTGGCAGTGGCTTATTATGATTAAAAAGATAAAAATAAGTGAAGGCTGAAATGGGTCCAGGACACCCGAGGTAACGCAGAACTTACTTTTTAATGGAACTTGAGAGACGGCCTCATTTTCCACCACCTCACAAAGCATCTTTGAAAAAAAGTCAGAAAAGTAAAGCAGGGCTTTAGTGGTGTTGCGACTCTGCATTTTCAGAGTTACCGTGGTTGTGACGGTCCTGCTGTCGCCCAGGGCCACGCGGGGCCACGCGGACACCTAGCCCGCCGTCCCTGCCAGGCCGTGGACAGAGCACCCACCTGCAAGCAAGGACGCGTGGACAGTGGACTTTGTAAGACGCTGCCTCTTCCAAGAAGGTGAAGACCCGCCTGGGAGACAGCCTCAGTTTCCCTCGGTGCCCACAGCCCGGGTGTTGCCTGGATCCACACATGCTGTTGCAGCACAAAAGCATGTTTCCTCCGCTTCCCAGTTTCCGAGTCGTGGCCTTAGTCATGGGGTTTTCTTGCAAGTCTCCCTTCGGACGCTATACCTGAAGTCACCGGGGAAGTTCGCGCTGCAGTGTGAACACCGTGCACCCGCCCGTCGGCTGGAACTGCGGGAAGCCCACCGCTCACGCCTCCCTGTCCCGAGATCCCTGCACGTCGTACAGGGTTCGCACGCAGACACGACCTGGCCAGGGATATTTCTGGCTCTCCTCCGTCTGCCTAAAGGATTATGTTCTCGGGTTACAATACTAACTTTAGCTAAAGGTGTATTTTCTGGGAAGGTGAGCAAATACTTTTTAAAATTATCTTTTAGTTACAGGAATGGGAAAGAACGGCCTTCCTGTTTTGTTTTGCTCTTCACAAAGCTATTTTGGCTTTCCCTTAAAAATAAAAATGTTTCTGATGGCCTGTCCTGGGCGAGGAACATGCATTTTTCTGTCCCTTGCAGGAAGACTGAGTAAGCACGTAACAACTGCTTTTCTATATTTCTTTACACGCGGTACTTCATTTGGCCGTGCGCTTTGAGGGAGCCCACGGGGCGAGATGCGGCCACAGGAACCTGCCCTGGGAACCGAATCCCGTGTGGATCCTTCAGGCCTCTTTGTTTCCCACATTGCTTTTGTTTAAAGGACAATGATGGCTTTTGAAAAGTGATTCTCTTCATGAAAAAGCAGCATCGTAACCTGTCATGATGAGCACTGAACGCTACATCAGAAACTAATGACGTACTGTATGGTGGCTAATTGAATTTAAATTTAAAAAATTAAAAAACACAAAAAACAAACAAACAAAAGCAAACGGAGATGAAAAAGTAACAGTAGCCCTGCTCAGCCGGCTAGTTTGCCAAGGAGCAGAAGGTGAATATTGTTAATTTTTAAAAATTCACAGTACAGTTGTCTCCTTGTTTGAACTAACCTGACTATTGAAAAGGAAGAGATGCTTTAAAAATGGGTTTTATGTAATCAAGCTGACACGGACCTACAGCAATCACTATGTTTTTTAAAAAATTGACACAAAAGTATCATTAGCAAAGTACAGTCCTTACCCACCTTAATTAGACTTTTTTAGCAAAGGTTACGCAGTGTGACTGGGCTGCATTTCTTACTCCCACGCCCAAACCCGGCTCCTAAGAAAGTAGAATCGATGTCTGTGTGGACAACCACCGGGAAACTTCCAGCACCCGCCCCTCCTGTGCCTTCCCTCCCCAAAGCCCGCACGTGGGCCCCACGACTCTGACAGGTTCCCTCCAAGGAGCAGGGACAGAGACCCCCGCACGGCCCCAGGCATGTGGGGCCAGCACCTCTTCCCGGTGCAGTGCCCCGGGCAACACCCAGGGCTGCCGTGCCCGGGCCAGTGGCACCGTTGGCCCTCTGTGACAGAATCGAGACCCTGCCACAGACCTACACAGGCGTGTGTCTGGTTCTAGAGGGAACACACGCTCCGTGGGAAGTGCCGGAACGAAACGGGCAGAAGAAAGCCCCGCCCCTCGGCTCCCCTGTGAGTCCGTGAGCACGTGTGCCGAGGTCCGGACTCCACGGACATGAACAAAGATCCATTCTTCCCGCATCAGGAAACCGCAAGTTCAGCCAGTGGGTCCTGCGCACACGTCGGCAATAGAGGCGGGCTGGCCCCTCGTCTGCAGGACCACCTCGGGCGCATCCTCGTGTCAGGCAGGAAGCCGGCCGGGAGCAGCCTGCCCTCGGGAGGCCGCCCTCTCGCTCGCTGTGGAGCCCCTGACCCCACACACGCCCCCCTGAGCCCCGGCCGCTCCCGTTCTGACTGCCGCTCGCCCGCTGCCCCGCGTATCTCCTGCCCTCTCTGGGCCTGTCTTCAAATTAAGAATAGTAGCGGTGTCTGCCTCCCGGGGGGCTGGGGAGGACACTGTGAGGCTCCTGCCATTTATAATGCTCGGCACCCAGGAGGATGTGTTTCTCCTTTTTTTTTTTTTTAAAGATTTTATTTATTTATTTGAGAGAGAGAGAGCACAAGAGGGGGGAGTGGGAGAGGGAGAAGCAGACTCCCCGCCGAGCAGGGAGCCCGATGCGGGACTCGATCCCGGGACTCCAGGATCATGACCTGAGCCGAAGGCAGTTGCTTAACCAACTGAGCCACCCAGGCGCCCCTGTTTCTCCTTTTGAAATGACTGAAGACTCCCCGACTCGGAGAGCGGAAAGGGATCTCGGCCAAGCCGCCATTTTCACGGAGGAGACCCTCAGGCTGCAGCCAGGTGCGGAAGCAGGATGAGAGCAGGACCCAGGTCTTCATCCGCGAGCCCTCCAGCCGCACCGTCCCCTGACGGCACGTGTCTGGGGTGTGCAGAGCTCGGATCGGCTTTTCTAGAGGAAGATGACAGGCCTCCATTGTTCACAGATCTGATCGATCTATTCAATGATGTGGCAGGAACGCAAGGAGAATTTAGGTCTGAGAAAGTTAGGAGGTCAGCGGATCGTCAGGACTGATGGCTCTGACGTGGGTTCGCTCACGGCCCAGGCACCCCCTGAGAATAGGAGGTCGGGCCGTCTTTAAAAACAAGCACCGCCCAGATCTTCTCTTCGTCATTTCTGTCTCTTTAGGGACTGCTTTTCCTCCCAGAATCTATGTTTTCCCTCTGACCACATGACGTCCTATGGTTCCTAGGGTCTCAGGGACACTTCGTGTCAGGCTTCCTTTCTAGTCCCGGTGACAGTGTGGTCACGGCACCCCGCGCCCCATCGTTCAGGGTCCCGTGTGGATGCACACCCTGTCACTTCTTCCCTTGGAGTCGGAAGGAGGATGCTGGATGACGATGTCTGGGAGCCGATAAGAGGAGCAGCCCGCTCGTGGTCGTGATGGCCACGAGCAGGCTGCCTCCGAGGCTGAGAGGTCCTGGCACGCGGGCGAGCTGCCCTTGGATGTCAGCTCTGAAACACAGACTCGGGCCGGTGGAGTCTGTGTGTCGCGAGCACAGGGCGTGGGCTCAAAGTCTCCACCTTCACGTGTGTGCAGCCCTCGGGATCAGCAGGCCACACCGCTGGGATTTTTGAAGGAGGTTTCTGATCTAGCGTATCAGCACATCTCTTCTGGCTTTGATATCTGCGCCATATGGGGCAGGGGCGGCCAGCACAAACTGCTGTTTGTTGTAGCCCGAAGAAGAGCTTGCCCTGGAAAACAAGTGGCCATACAGACCCCGCATGGGTCCTCTGGTCGCTTGCCTCTTCTACTCCTTTGAAAAAAAAAAGATTTTTAAGGCATGCAACAGCTAGTCCAGGAGAAATGACTGAAAAAATAGTTGGTTTTGGCTCAAACAGAAGAGAATGCTGTGTTCGTATGCGTGGTGCTGGTGCTGGCTTTGAAGACATGCATGCCCCAGAAAGGGGAAGTGCAAGGCTGTGCCTTCAGCCTCTGTCCGCCCCAGACACCAGGTTCTGCACGCTGAGCAGCCCTGCAGGCCAGACGAGGGCCGGACCCGAGGGACAGAGTGCAGGATAGGGATGGGAGAAGGGGAACTGGCGGGCGCGCACTCCTGACCCGTGAGCCTGAGGGCCCCAGTTTCCACTTGCCGACCCTCCCTCAGGCCCTCCGTGTATAAAACCCGTAACTACGAAGTCCGCCTTCCCTCCCTTATGGGACTGTTGACAACAGTGAGCATGCCCCTGCTTAGGAACCACAGGGGCCGTGAACATGCTGGGCCAGCAAGCAGTGTGGCTCATTCCTGAAATTTTGATTTGAGAGCTTTAGCTGCTTTCGGAAACCAAGAATTCAGAAACATGGGGAAGCTTTGCTTAAAAGCAAAATGTGTAAAAAATGAGATTCGGACCCTCCCCGACCCCTTGGGTCACACAGTCTCAGGAGAGTCCGACAAGAGCCCATGAGTGAAGCCTGAAGATGAAGTGAGGGCATTTCACTACAACACAAGGTTTTAAGCTCAATTTTTTTCCAAAATGGTGATGAAAAAGAAACTCATTATGTGAAAGCAAAGAAATTTTGCTTTAAAAAGGACACTTCGCCCGATTAGTTAATTTGCTTCTTTATAAATAGGTGTGAGATCTTTGCGTAGTGGTCGGAACAATACAGTGAATATCCACAGATACTGTGAGTCTGGGTGTACTTTGTATATTTTAGTTTTTAAATGTTAAAAAATACTGATTCTCTTTTCACTCAATTCTAGCTATGTGCAAAGAGGTGGTGTGGACACGTGTCTGTGTGTGTCCTGCGTACATATCCCAGATTAAAACAAAAACTCAAATTGCCACATAAGTTTTAGGAAAAAAACAGTAGTTTCCACCTCGGGAGCATTTTAGAGAAAACTTAAATATAAGGGAAAAAACCTTTCTCATTAAATTAAATTGTGGTGTAACAGCTCACCACATCCTGTTGCAGGGACATCTGACACTAAGCAAAGTGAAGGTTCCTCTTTCAGGTCTCTGACAAGCTCCGAAGGTCACATGTTACCTGCAGTTCAAAATACTTCGACAAAGAAAAAACCCTGTGTGTCGGTGGAAAAGCTGAATAAGAAGATGGAAAGTATCAGTAGAGAGAAGACACTGTGGGAAACTGCCACAGAGAAAGCCTCCCCCAAAATAACCAGCACAGAGCCCCCGGGGGCGGCCGTGCACTCACAGGGACCCGTAACCGTGACCTCATGGAAGGGACGTGGGAGGCCGTGGCCAGGACAAGGCCAGGGGCAACAGGACCCCGAAGCGCGTGCCCTGCTGTGCCATCTGTCTGGGGACAGGAGCCCTCGTGGCTCTCCCTACGGGGCCGCCGCATGGACCGTGTCTGCCCAGAGAGGGTGGCTCTGCAGCTGTCCTGTTCTTGGTGGTGTGCACAGTTGCGTGGGTCCACTGCGCAGGTCATACCAGCCACCTGTCCCTTCTGCCAGCCACCCCGCGCAGTCCCCGGGGCACCTAGGGCAGGTCCGACAGGGCATTCGCGCATGTGTGCTGGTTCTTGAGTGCGCTCCTGAGATGTCTGACCCATCGTGACTGTACTTCATGGTGCCAGGCCTGGACCATGTCTAGCTGGCCCTTGGGAGGCAGGCAGGGCTGGTGGCCTATCAGAAACCAGCAGATCCCTGAGGCCGAGCAGGAGTGCCGTCCGCTCTCCCGAGAGCCTCCTGATCGCCAGGCTGGGGTCACAGAGAGCAGGTCAGGCGCCAGGACACAGGAGGGCCCGGATGGCTCAGGACACACTCAGTGATTTCCCCACTCCCACCCAACACGGGCTCCCCCTCCAGGCTCAGGTGCCCTGGTGGGCAGCAAGGGGAAGCCCACTTCTGAGGCATCTTCCCCTTTTAGCTTGTCAAACACGTGTTATTTTTCCTGTGGTCTCTCTGACCCGGAGGAACTAGAAGGTTCTTGGCTGCCTTGCTTAAGCTTCCCCCCGTTCCCTGGCATTCTTACCTCTCAGCTCCCCCCGCCCGTATTCCCTGTCATTATTACCCCTCAGACCTAACTGCGTATTCCCCATCATTATTACCCTCACACCTCCCCCCATATTCCCCATCATTATTACCCTTACACCTCCCCCCATATTCCTCATCATTATTACCCCTCAGACTTCCCCCATATCCCCATCATTATTACCCCTCAAACTTTCCTCATATTCCCCATCGTTATTACCCTCACACCTCCCCCCATATTCCCCATCGTTATTACCC
>NC_138381.1:494410-518378 GCF_054177405.1 Leptonychotes weddellii | reverse complement strand
CCCATCATTATTACCCCTCAAACTTTCCTCATATTCCCCATCATTATTACCCTTCACACCTCCCGCCATATTCCCCATCATTATTACCCCTCAGACCCCCCATTTCCCTGATGTTAGTACCCGTGAGAACTTTTTCAACCACCCAGTGTCTGCTCTTGCTGGATCGGATTTCTCGTCTGAGACCAACTGTCCTTGCTAGTGGAATGAGCAAGGAAACCCAGTGTTGGTGTGTGTACCTGAGAGGGCCGGCCCCATTGCTCAGTGGCATCCTGTCCACGCTGCCCCTGTGCAGAAGGCCTCATCCCTCGGTGTCATGGCTGAGTGTTTCAGCCCTGGACTCCGGGCTGCCTGTGGCAACTGGTCCACCTGCCCCCGCGTGTGCCCTGCACACCTTCTCAGAGCTTAACCTGAACGTGGGTTAGGAAGACCTGCTGGGCCCGTGGCTTGGCACGGGTTCAGGATGAAATGAGAAAGTCACCATGAAGCAACTTTAAGGGGCCACGTGCCACGCCAGCCACAGCGACATGCTCTGTGGGGCGGTCACCGTCCCTGCCACGTCAGCTGTCACAGCTCTGTCATTGAAAGGATGTCCAGCCCACTCCGCCGGGAAGCCTTTCCTCACCAAGGCAGTGCGCTAGAGACTCAGATTTGTTATTTTTCTTTGTCAAAATGTTCTTTGATAGAACAGGGTTCTGCAAAGTGTAAATTGGACCCGTGCCTCTCAAAAAAGATAGAGGCCAAACGAGTGAAGTGGGAAGAAGAGTGGGACTGTGTCTGCTGCCCCGTGCCTGCCGCCTTCCCGTCTGTGCTCCAGGAACCCAGCAGAGCGCGGCGCAGGAGGCCTTGGGAACGCTGCGGCGGTCTCCAGGTCAAGGGATGGGGAGAGCCGCCTTGCCCTGCCGTCCCAGGGGCCGTGGCCAGGCACTCCCGTCAGGGGTCTCTAGTGGGCCTGGCAAAGCTGGGCAGCCGGAGTGCCACGGAAAAACTGCCTCCCGCTAACGAGCTGCCCCTGGGACACTCCAGGGACAGGTGTCGTCCTGAGAGCTGGTCTGAGCACCTGGGCCTCATTACTGCCTCATTAACAGCGAGCTGGGAGGGGTCCCTGGGCTGGCCCGGTGTTTTCTGCATGAAGGTCAGTGCCATCCTCAGAGAAGGCGTGGCTGCGTGTCCGGGGGTCATGCATCACATCCGTGTCCCAGGCAGATGTGTCCTCTGCAGGCAGGCTGGCCTGGCGCCCACCCCGGCCTGCTGCGTGCTTCTGCTGTTTGCATGCAGTGACTCACCCTCCCCCCTGGCGGCCCCCTGGCCAGGCGGCGGGTGGGCCTGGGACTCGGTCGTCGGCTCCCGGCTATAAAGCTGGTGCCAGTGGGCTCCGTTATCAGCAGCCATGACACGATTCCTGGTTCCCCCAACCACATTTTATTATTGTTATTCTTAACAATAGCGGGAGTGTTGAAAGGGCATTTAGGGGAGGGAGTGGGGTGATGACAGGTGTGCCAGCTAATTGCTGCAGGAAGCCGCTCTGGGACGTGCCGGGGCCTTTGCAGAAACACGGGGAGTTTATCTGGGCGGCGAAGGGAAGCCCGGGCAGTTCCGTGACGTGAGCACGTGTCCCCCACCTCCCAGTTCTGTTAGGAAAGTGGGCCGTGGGGACGTGTCCCCTATCTGGGGGCCGATCAGGGGGTGGAGAGAGGGATGTTGTGCAGCCTGCTCATGATGGCCTTTGCCAGCTTCGCTCATTTCCTCTCCTGCTGCCAAAAGCCACATGCTGATAGTGGACACGGACAAGGAAGCACAAGTGAAGGAAGAGCCCCAAACAAAGGGAGGCCCCGGCCGCCCCGTGGTCGGCCCCCCTCTCAGACGTGGCCTGTCCGAGGACGAGACTAAAGAGGGGCTTCTCTGAGCCTGGACCTCAGGGACATGCCTCCCCGCGGGGCGCCTCTGCTGGTCTTTCCGGTGGAATCGCCTGCCTGGACCAGCACCAGGCGCCCTTTCCCGGGGCCCACGATCGAGGAGTCAGTTTGTCAGTGATGCCCCTGCTGTCGCAGCCAGGCCCAGGCGGCTGCATGCTGCTGGCTCAGGACATCCCAGGCCCGTGGTGGGAAGCAGGAAGGAGTCCCACCCCTCTGGGAGACCCTTTGCACAGACTCAGCATATTGGGCTGAAAGCATGGCTGATGGGATTTCTGGTTCTTACAAACATTCTGGGCAGAGCGGTGTTTCCCTAATGGACTTTCTATTGTGTTTTCTTGCAGTAAATGAAATAATACGGAACGATCTCTCCAGCACCAACATCCGATCATAGCTGCCCACACGGAACTCACTCGGAAGCCGCGCGGTGTCGGCTTGGCCGCTGACGGTCAAGCTCCGACACAGGACTTCTGAGTAGACCAAACACATCCCTGGTGCCCGTCAGAACTCCAGCTTACTGAAGATTTGCATCGTACGCTCAAAGAAGTAGCTCTGTGACAGGGAGGACGGACCGAAGGGGGCAGGGAAGCGAGTGCGCCTCTCGCGGGGCCCCCCGGGGCACCCCCGGACTTCAGGACTGGAAGTGCCTTATTAACCAGACCCCAGCATCAGGGCGCCATAGGATGGAGCACTGAGTCTGCCACCAGGAGGGTATTTGTAGGAGCAAAAGCTATAAAGACGCTTTGTCATGAGGCTTTCTCTTTTGTATAAATTAGGAGAATACTGGCAAGCTAGGCATTGTGAGAAAAACCTAACACGCGCTTCCTGCTTTTTATCAGCTTCCCTTGGGCTGCAATGTGCAGCCTGTTGCCTTATTCAGCGTATTTTAGGGATCTTTTATTCTGTCCTTTCTGGCGTCACCAGCTCCCTCCCCTGCGTTACCGAAACCATAGGATTGTTAATTGTAGCATGCTAGGGTTTTGTTTTTAATCTGGCTTTGAACGTAGCGCAAGTAAGATGATAGCACAAGATATGTTGCTGGACAAAAAAAGAAGTCTGTCCGCCGCAGGACAGATCTTGCATTTGCATGGACATATTTATGTACAGATAAAGAATGACAGAGTTGGTGATGTGCGGTCTTTGCCCAGCAAGGGCTGCCGAGTTAGCAATAACCCGTATCCGTTCTGGAAAACGCATCTAAGACAAAATCTGGCTTTTCAGCTGCGTCCACGGGGGTGCATCTCCTGTCCTCCGGGTCCGCGTTGTCTTGGGCGGCGCCGCCGGCCGAACTCGTCAGAAAGCCAGGAGAGGCGTTCTTGATGCCCAGATGTTACCAAACAGCAGATGGGAAAGCAACTGTAAATAACATCACGAAAGGACTGTAATATATTTGTTCAGCTGTAAGATTATTCCTTCACAGAAGCCTTACAACTCTGCTTCGTCTAAGAAAACAGTTACCAAAAATGTTTTAATACGCAGCACTTGTAGTTCGTTCCCGATTAGTTACTGTTAACACGTAGGTTAGCTAAGCTCTACTGCTCCCCCTGCATCTGTACAATTAACAGCTTATTACACGTTATTACTCGCCGTGACCTGTTGTTTCACATAACCAAAAAGCATGGTTTAATTAAAACATGTTTAACCCGGTAATTGTGCCTTAGGAATTTATGCCCCCTCCTGGAACATGCCTGAATTGCACCCTCGGGTGGAGGATGTAAGTTACAGTAATTAAACATGATGTTATGGTGGAGAAAGCCCTCCCGCAGAATTATTTTTAAAATGTTCTTCTGTACAATTATGTGTCATCTTTGTTGGACCCCCAGAAAGAACACAAACCTGAAAGCCATATTTGCAGCATTTGCACACAGCTGTGAAGAGCGACGGCGTATGGCTCCTCACAGGCCACGGCCCCGCCTGCCACCCAGACCTTAGCCTGCACTTAGCACCCCAGGACTCGCATGAAACTCTTCTCAGTAAGCTGTCTATGGAAAGGAACCGTTTGGTATTTGTGTCCGCTGTCCTTGTAGTTAGGAAATAGACCCAATAAAGCAATATTTTTTTGCTGGACAATCTGAGCCTGCCAGTGACTCATTACCTGTGTGGAACATTCTGCTGGGTTCTAAGGGATTTTCCACCGCGGGTTCTCGTACTCCTGCCTAGACGTGCATGGGGAAGCCCGCCATAGGAGAGGTGGCTGCGCGGCCGCGTGCGTGGACGCTCCAAACACAGCACCTCAGAAATGCTCCCCCAGGCCCTGTGTGCAGGGAGCCTTCTCCTGAGCCAAATACTCTGATCCGGAGGGTAACCTGGGCTCCTTGTTCCTTGAAGCGACTTGGCCCCTTCCCCGCCCAAAGCTGCTTCAGGCTCAGGGGGATAATGGCATCCGGTTGTTCATAAAACCGTATGAAACCCAGAACTTCTCCAGCAATTACTATTTTGAATTGTCAGAAACAATATTTTGCTTTTAGGGCTTTATAAAATGCAAGATTTCTTGTTTCTTTTGCTAAGATTGAGGTGAAGTTCTAGAAGAATCCTCATCACCTAGCATGTGTGCTTGGCACGCGCCTGCCCCATCAGGAAGAGCAGCCGTGGCCAAGGGGCCTCCGAGGGGAGTTCGGGACGCAGGGCGGGGTGGGGGCCATGGAGAAGAGAGGGCACTCGTGGGGCCCATCACGGGCTGGGAACCCCAGAGCCTGCCAGACACACAGGGCATCAGGAGCTCCGTCCACCCCTCCTGAGGGCAGGCTCGCGGGGCCGCCGGAGCTGGGCTTCCCTCCCTGAAGAATATCCTGGAAGCTCTTAATTTCAAAGAGAGTTTTTATAAACCTGCCCCCCCATTCCCAACAACAGAATTTTATATTCCAGAAACCAAAATATAAATCTATGAAATAAGGGGGTGGTTTCTGCAAAGAGGCGGTGCTTCTGTGGATACCCATTTACTTAGCTTCATTTATTTTAGGTTGATTTTTGTGTAATAAGGAAAACATAACTGCAGGATCACCTCTAGCAAGGCGTGGATGTATGTAGACCAGAACGTCTCCTGGGGAGCTGAGATCGAGGTCAACATAACCCAAGCTGGCCGAGGCTCTGGAGCATCGGGGCCCCTTGCGTGCCCTCCACTAGCCTCCCTCAGCGACCGGGATCGTGCGGCACGTCCCCCAGAACTGTCTGCTGTGGGGGCGGCCGTGCCTGGGGCCTGTGTGGCAGACCCTGGATCGCTTGTCCTCCCTCTGCTGCTGGGATGCCAGCCCTTCCCAAGTTTGAGACCGTGTGGTCTGGAGCAAGTCCAGTAAACATCCAATCTCTCTTCATAACCAAGTGCAGCCCAAGCATAAAAATCCAAGTACGGGAGGATCCATGGCGACTCTGGTTGCTATTTGTGGTGATCTAGGGAGGAAAAAGTTAACGCATTTCGTAAAGGCTGCTCTCTGCCTCCCAGATCCTGGGACTCACGTGGTACTGTGGAGAAGTCGTTCACAATACAAATACACAAAACAGGTAGCCGGCAATGAGGACCTGCCCGTTCTGGTGGAAGATCCTTACAAGGAGCCTCTTAAAAAAATGTATCCTGTGGGGCGCCTGGGTGGCTCAGTTGGTTAAGCGACTGCCTTCGGCTCAGGTCACGATCCTGGAGTCCCGGGATCGAGTCCCGCATTGGGCTCCCTGCTCGGTGGGGAGTCTGCTTCTCCCTCTGACCCTCCCCCCCGCTCATGCTGTCTCTCTCTCATTCTCTTTCTCTCAGATAAATAAATAAAATCTTTTTTAAAAAAGGGGGGGGGCGCCTGGGTGGCTCAGTCGTTAAGCGACTGCCTTCGGCTCAGGTCATGATCCTGGAGTCCTGGGATCGAGTCCCGCATCGGGCTCCCTGCTCGGCAGGGAGTCTGCTTCTCCCTCCCCTCCTCCCTCTTACGCTGTCTCTCATTCTCTCTCTCGCAAATAAATAAAATCTTAAAAAAAAAAAAAAAAAGTATCTTGTGTGGAAAACGTATAGATTATAAGAACACACAGCTTTTGTCCCAGTTTATTTCTCCATTTACTGGATGCATTTATGGAAGGCACGTAACAGGTCTTTGTGGGAAGAAACAGAAAGAAATCACAAATGCAACTAAGAGAGTTCAAATAATGGGGTTTATGCCAGTTACATACAAGGATCCTGCATATCTCAAAGACCCTAAAGTTTGTAACATCAAGTATCGGGAATAAATTATAGGAGTCTTACCATCAATAAACATATTTTACAATAGAAAAAAAAAATCCAAGTACGTTAGCCTCTCCGTTTCAAGGGTGTCCCCTGATCTGAGCGGTCGGGGTCCCCCGCTGGGACAACTCTCCATGCCCCCACTCTTGCTTTAGGGAGGGACCCCCGAACTTTCCGCTTCTGCAGATCCTGCGACATCCCTGTGCAGTGCGCCAACCAACAATGTCTCCAGGAGGGTGTCTCTGCACAGGTGTAGCTGAATACTTCCCCAGAACCACGTCCCACGTTGGAACACAGAGGCTGCGCCGAAGCTGCCATGTTTGAGAGGAGGCACTGGGTGGAGCAAGATGAAGGGCCCGAGTGGGAACTCAGTTTTGAAAAAATTAAATTCACATAAGATGAAATCAACCATTTTACGGTGGACAGTTCAGTGGCGTGGGGTACGTTGAGTACTGTGTGAGGCCACCTCTGTCTGGCTCTAAAGATTCTCGTCGCCCCAGATGGAAGCCTGCGCCCACCGAGCAGTCACCCCACCCCCAGCGCCCAGCCACCTCTGTGGGATCCGTGTGTGTGGACCTGTGTGTTCTGGGCACTTCCATCGGTGGACCCGTACGGCAGGTGGCCTCTGTGTGTGGCTTCCTTCACTCTTGATTCATGCACATCACAGCATTTATCAGGACTTCACCCCTTCTCGTGGCCAAACCCGACTTTGGCCTGTGGACGGAGCGTGGTCTGCGGCCACCTCCACCTCTGGCTCTGGGAACACGCGCGGACAGGCTTCTGTCTGAGCCCCTGTCGGCAACTGGGGTCCACAGCTTGGAGCGTGTGTGTCGGGTGCTTCAGGAACTGTATGTCTTACTTTGGAAGAACGGTTTTCCCGTGCTCAGTCTTAAAATTAGGCTTCCCTAAGACAGACACTGGATCACTAACCTAATCTGCAATCACATATGCGAAGAACATCCTATCTATAATTCTTTATGTCAAAAAAATTAAGAATAAGATGACTAACTGCTGGTTTATGCCAAAGTGGAAAGCGGGTCTCGGCCTCGCGGGTCTCGGCCTCGCGCGTGTCCACCACGGCTGGGCCGCAAGCATCTGAGCCGTTCAGGGGGTGCGGCCAGAGCCCCAACCCTGTTTTACCTCACACACGCGGAAGGACATAGTGGGGCAGCCTGGGCCAAGATGACCAGTGTCCCGGGAAGGAGCGCAGGGTGAAAACTGAAGCGACCAGCTGCCACGAGACTCCCGCGAGCTCCCCGCTGGACCGCTCGGTGTCCTGACCTTTCCGCAAGGAAAGGTGCTGTTTGCTGGGCTGCGTGACCCGCCGACAGCTGCCGTTTCTCACTGGACCCTTGTGTCTGTGACCAGCGTGTCTCAAAGCTGAGCGTCTCCTCCTGCAGGCGCTGCAGCAGCCTCGCGGTCCCCGGCGTAGTCGTCAGGACCTCCCTCATTCTTCCCAAAAGGAGGGGGAGATGCTGATGGGGACCCGTTCTGGAGGGAGGTTCAGTCACATCTGGAAGGAGGGAGCGGCCATCGGCCCTTCCCTCCGCCGGGGCTGCCCCTCCTGGAGCCTGGCCTGGGCCCCACAGACTGTCCCCGCTGCCCGTCGGCCCCCGGCCACCAAGAGCGCCACTGTCCACCCAGTCTCCTCTGGAAGAAGTGCATTTTCCAGACCCTCTGTGGTTTGTCTCTGAAGGGACCGAGCTGTGAGTGTTGTCGTTGGGGCTCCTGGAAGCACGCTCCCCACTCACGCTGCCCAGTCACTGGTGTGGGGGCTCTGGGGTCCGTCTCCGCGGCACTGGGAGGCCCAGATTCCACCATCAGAGAGTCATTCCTGTGGTGTGAAGCTGTGTCCACCGTTTAAAGGTGACGCCTGTGGTTGGAGGGTGCTGGTGCCCTGGTGTGAGGGAGTCTCCGTGTTTTCCTGGGAGCTGGTGTCCATGGGAGACGGCAGCAGCTCTGAGCCCTGAGGGAGGAAAGGGGCCGGGACTGCCCCAAAAACATTGGCTGAGGCCAACAAAGCCACCGTCCACCACCAGCTCCCTGCACTCTAATCACCGGCACGGCCAGTGTGGACAGTAGCCCCTCGGGGACAGCCAGACCCAGCCCCCTTCTTGCACCTCCATGTGTGGACAGCGTGGCCGGACACCCCAGGCTGCCACCCAGAAAGCCATGGGGGCACAGAGTCTCTCTGTGATTTTGGGGGACCCCCTTCTCCTCCTGCAGAGAAACGATTCTCGATTTGGTGCAGTCAGCGACCAGGCACAACTCGTACCAAGTGCTCCTTTTGTTTGGGGCATGTTCTAGAAGTGTGGTGTAGACTTCCTCCTGAGGAGAAGAGCCATTAACCTCCAGGGGCAGTCTGATAGGGTGGGGAGAGCCACAGGGGGCAGAGAGCCGGGGGCCGGGGAGACCTCGCAGGAAGGTGGCGGTCTAGCCAGCACTGGATGAGGTGAGATTGTCCTGAGCAAGAGCGTCCCACGGGGGCAACCACCAGTGAAAAGGTCCTAGGGCAGGTGCACCTGATGCTCAGGAGAGGCCAGGAGGGACAAGCGGATGTCCCCGCAGACCCACAGACATGCGAGGGAGAGGTAGAGAGGACAGACAGATGGAGACAGACGGAGAGGGAGCAGGGACCAGATGTCCCCGGCATTTGTTTAGAACATCAGGGAGATCTGTGAGGAAACTAATAATCATGAATTCACAAACACTAATAGTGAAATAAGAAGAATCCAGGTCACACTAATCGGGAAGGTTTTGGTGAAAGTGAAAGGGGTCAGATTTGGGGCCCAAGCAGGTGTGGCTGGGGAGAGGAGACATGGCTGGGGTGACCCCCCCCCCCCGACGGAGACCTTGGCCCCGCCCTCCACCACACAGGCTCGGGAGGCTTTCTCTGCACCTCCCCCCGTGCCCAGCCGGTCCTCGTCCTGGACGGAGGCTTTTCCTGCCCCACCCGCGGCCCCTCACCTCCTAAGGTGTAAATGTCGGGCACGTCTCACTGGGCACTATGTCCTGACAGGACACTTCAAGGACAGGAATTCTGTTCCAGGGCTGATGTTCTCTTGGCATCTGTTATGGATCGTATGTGTGGGTCCCCCAGAATCCCTGCCTTGAAACCCCAACCCCAGCGTGACTGTGCTCGGAGGTGATTACAGGAGCCCACGTGGTGAGAGGCGGCCACCGTGTGAGGAGGAAAGAAGATGGGTCTGTACGCCTGAAACTGCCCCTGGACTCAGGCGTGCGCCGTCCCTCCTCGTGTCCCCGCGGCAGAGCCTGTTCCAGCTGGAGAGATGATTGGTGTTCCTCGTGCCACGTGGAAAAGGGGGTGAATTTGAATACTCCTGATCAAGGGGACTAGCACCAGTGGTCCAGCTGGTAATGATGGCCACGTGCAGCGCCACTCTTTATTTGGTCTGTTTTTTTCTTAACTTTATTTAAAAATAATTATAGATTCCCAAGAAACTGCCCAAAAAATGTACAAAGAGGTCCCACTGGATTTTCACATTTCTCCCCAAAACAGGAAACCGGCATTGGTACAATATAGAGAACTTACTCAGACTTCACGGGTTTGACAGGTGCGCACGCGTGTGCGTGTGTGTGTGCACGTGTGGTCCCGGGCAGTCTTGCCTCACCTGCAGGTTCCTGTAGCCACCAAGACCAAGGACAGCCATCTCCGTCGGCCTCACGGCTCTGGCCACGCCGGCACCCTTCCTGCCCCCACGGCCACTCATTTGCTCCCCGTAGGTACAGCCCTGTTACTTCTTGTCGGTGGAATCGTGCAATGTGTTACCTTTTGCGAGAGGCTTTTGTCGCTCAGCAAGTTGTTGTGCGTATCAGCAGTCCGTCCCTCTTCCTCGCTGAGCAGAATTCCGTACGAGGAGGAGCGCGGCTTGTCTAAATGTTCACCCAGGGACGGGCACCTGGGCGTTTCCCTGGGGCTCTGGCTGCTTTGGCTGAAGCCACCTGGACGTTGCACACACGCGTTTTCAGCGTGGGTTTGGGTGAATGTTTCATTTCCCTGGGATAAAGGACCAAGGGAGCAAATGCTGGGTCCTAGGCCGAGTGCATGCTTCGTGCGTAGAGCTACCCGAATACTCTCCTGAGTTGCCCTATCATTTACCGCTCCCTCCAGCAAGCCGCGAGCTGAGCGGTGGTACTTCAGCCACTCGGGTCGGTTTAAATGCACGCTCCCCGGGGGCTACCAGTGTCCGGCATGTAAGCCCTTAGCTGCCATCTGTGCAGGCCTCCTCAGTGAAATGTCCCTTTGTGTCTTTGCCCATTTTCTAATGGGACTGTTTTTGTTTTGTTTTGTTTGACTTTATGCACTCTATATGCAAGCCCTTTGTCAGATCTGTGGTTTGCAAGTAGTTTCTCCCAGTCAGGAGCTTGTCTTCTTAGAGATCATTAGGAGAGGAAAACTGTTTAATTTTTAGCTGAGGCGCAGTTGGTCAGCATTTCCTTTGATGGGTTCAAGCCTCGGCCCTAAGACTTCCTTCTGTGTTCTGTCCTAGAAGTTTTATAGTTTTGTGTTTTACATGTAAGTCCATGATCCCTTTTGAGTTAATTTTCTGTATAAGGTGTGAAATTGAGCTTCATTTTCCCCTCACACACCCGATTTGTGGAAAAGGCACATCTGTTTTTTGAACATATTGGTGTGGGTTTATATCTGGGCTCTGTCTTGTTTTCCCCGATCTGCGGGTCAGGCCCCCCCTTGAACCCCACACTGTCTGCACTCCTATAAGTCTCAAAATCCCACTGAGCAATTTCTCCCACCGTGTCCTTTTCCAGAATTGCCATAGCTATCCAAGGTCCTGTGTCTTCCCATGTACATTTTACAATAAACTTGTCTATGTCTCCAAGAAGCCATGTTGGGTGTTACAGAGATCGTATTAAACCTCTATGCCAATTTGGGGAGAACTGGAAACTTGTGAGCTTTGTTAGGTAGGACCAGAACAGCCTTTAGTCTTGGGCTAATCTTTCCTGCTATTAAGGCAAAACGCTTCTGAGCACACTGCCTGGTTTTCTGTGAACTGCGCACCTTTCTGTTCTGGGAGTCCTATGTGAGGTCCAGTATTGCCCCCTCGAATTGTCCGGGGAGGCTCCCTGCCAGGCCTTGGGGAATGCCTCCCGTGGGCGCGCTGACCGGCACTCACGCTCTGCAGCTGTTCGCGCCCTCCCTCCGGGCGGCTCTCTCCTCTGCCACCTGCACCCACACCACAACCTGCCAGCCCACCTTGTCTCTGTCCCCGTCTAGGGGTCACTCTCCCTCGTCGCCTGAGGTGGAATGTATAACACGTTTCATAGATTTTCCCCATTTTTTGCTTGTTTGGGTGAGAGGGTAAGTCTGGTCCCTGCTAGTCCGCCGTGGCCGAGCACAGAAGTTGTGGTGCTTGATGCTTCACAGCTTCTCTGGCATGTTGTCGTTGGGGCCGTAGCCCATCTTCCACGTTCCCTGCATTTGGGGCTACATAACAATGATGCTATTCACACAAAAACAGCATGTCTAGCCAAGAGAGTGGCTTGTGATCATGAGATATGCCTTGGGGCCCCACTTAATTTTAATCGGAAAGGAAAGCATCAAACAGAGGCTGAAAAGCAGCTCTAGCTGCCAAATATGCTTTTTACCTGAAGAACAAAAGTATCCCAAGGAAGAGACAGGTTTTCATGGTTTTTGTAAAAGCAACAGAGAAGCAGAAATGTGTCTGTGTTCAGGTGGTGCAGGAATATTTCCCTCATGGCTTTGACATCACATTGTCACTGGCGGGATTGTCCATGCTGAGCGCCCCCCTCCCCGCACCACAGGTGCTCACTAGGCTCACCCCACAGCCTCTCGAAGGTCAAGCTGCTCCCTCGGGACAGCCATTAACCATCTCACCCCAAAAACACAAACCCAGAAACCAACAGTGAACTGTCAGCACATCTAGCTTTATAGCCAGAGAAGGAAGACCGCTGAATTTTGAGGATGTTTCTACCTTCTGTGTTTTCATGGACTGTACCTGAAAAACATACTAACCAAGACTACCTTAATTTAGAATGTGGGATGACTGGACATTAATCATATTTGGCTGGTTCAAGTTCACTTTTCAACTTTTTAGTGAGAAAGGGGTTTGCCAGGCAATTTAATCACTTAAAGTAAGATGTAAGTGCTAGTCCTACACAACAGTTTGAAGGACGTTAGGGACATTCATTGTTTGCAGGCAAATAAGGCTACTAATTACGAGACTTTTTTCCTATTAACTGAAGCAGGCCCAGCAGGACTTCAACTTGAAAATATACTATTAGCAATTAGTCCCTGTAACTACATGTACTTGAAAGGAATAAAACATTTTTTAAGAAGTATACCCCGTAACCCAAAATTTTCACTAATTTAGATTCCACTTAATCTAGACGATAATCACACAAAGCTCATGAACATAGTTCAACTATGGTTGTCAAAGTATTTTTCAATTGTGCTGTTCCTTATTTGACTCTCAAAGCCATCCTGTGGGGAAAACAAGGCAAGTCCAAACCCAATCTATAGATGAAGTTACTGAGACTGGGTTGGGGGGGAGGGCGTATCTTAGAGGTAACTTGTAAGGTTACAGAGTTTTCTCATTGTGCTCATGCTTTGAAGAGAGAACCTGACCTTCATTCACTGATTCATGTACCGTTCATCCATCCATCCACACACCCATCCTCCCACCCATCCATCTATCCTTCCACTTATCCATCCACCCGTTCATCCATCCATCCACATACCCATCCACTCACTCATCCATCCACTCACCCATCCACCTATCCACCCATCCATCCATCCATCCATCTATCTATCCATCCACACACCCATCCTTCCATCCATCCACACATCTATCCATCCATCCATCCATCCATCCATCCATCCATCCATCCATCCATCCATTTATCCAGCCACCCATCCACTTATCTACCCGTTCACCCATCCATCCACCCATTCATTTATCCATCCATCCATCTATCCTCCCATCATCCATCCATCCATCCATCCATCCATCCATCCATCCATCCATTTATCCAGCCATCCATCCACTTATCTACCCATTCACCCATCCATCCACCCATCCATTTATCCATCCATTCTCCCATCCATCCATCCATCCATCCTCCCATCCATCCATCTATCCATCCATCCATTCATCCATGCATCCATCCTCCCATCCATCCATCCATCCATCCAACCATCCATCCATCCACACACCCATCCTTCCATCCATCCACACATCCATCCATCCATCCATTTATCCATCCATCCATCCTCTTATCTACCCATTCACCTATCCATTCACCCATCCATTTATCCATCCATCCATCCATCTATCCATCCATCCATCCATCCATCCATCCATCCATCCATCCATCCTCCCATCCACCCATCCATCCAGCCATGCATCCATCCTCCTATCCATCCATCCATCCATCCATCCATTCTCCCATCCATCCATCCAGTTACCTACCCATTCACCCATCCATCCACCCATCCACTATCCATCTATCCATCCTTCCACTCTCCACTCATCCACCCACCTAACCATCTGTATATCCATCCATCCATCCACCTACCCATCCACTCATCATCCATCTGTCCACTCACCCATCTCTCCATCCATCCATTCCCACTGAGTTGACATGTTTTGCATATGTTTCCTCACTGACATGTCCCCACACAGCTGATGCTGAGATTCTGTCATCATTCTACAGCAGAGTGTGTTACAGCCCAGTAAGGCTATGGCTCACAGGGTTGGGGCAGGCAAGCCCTGAGAGCAGCTCCATTGATTTAATTAATTCAGGCTCTGCCTAAGTCACAGTCAGTAAACTGAGACAGCACTGAATATCTGGCAGGAAGAGCTGAGCAGTGGAGGGGGAGGGACCCGGGACAGCTTGGGGTGAAGGGTCTGGGCTTGGCTGTCTCAGGAAGCCTACCTTCCTTTCCCTGTCCCCATAGGCTGCCCCCATAGGGGTCCCTAGAGCTTGCTCTCACCCTCCACACGTCACCCTCTCTCAGGCCCCATCCTGCTGCCTTCCTGTGGCAGCGAGATTTAGGTTTCCTTGTGTCTGCTGGTTGTCATTTCCAGGTAGATACGAATCCCGACCGAGGGCAGCTGGCCCCGCAGGCCTGGCTCTTTCTCCCCTCGTGTCTTCATCAGGTGCCCTCAGCCAGGCCACCCTCCCATCCTGGATGCTGGTGATGGATGGGCAGCGTCCCCTCAGCTTGGATCTCCTATTACTCCTGGAGCCAGAGCAAAGCAGGAGGTGGAGACCTAGCCGCCCTGCCTGGGGCTTCCACAAGACTAGAGGTCTGGATAGCAGGCCCTCAGGAGAGGGGCGGCCCTCTGGGCAACTCCCTCATGCTGCCCACGGGGGCATGGGTGCCATGAGCAGGAGCTGAATAGACCGAAGCCCCATAGTAGACCGCACCCGAGGTTTGTAACCTGAGGTACCAGCTGTGGTACTTCATTTCCTAATTTCTCTGTGTTTTCCTGTTTGTCATTCACAGCAACCCAGACACTGTGTTTGTGCTTGGGCCCCAAGCCTGACACACCGAGGTGGGCATGCTGGACGCTGTGCCCTGCAGTGGGGGCGGCCCTTCTGTGGGGCTTGGTAGTCTTCTGAAGAGAGACTTGGGGAGCCTTCCTTACACCCCGCCCCCTTGCCCATGCCCTGGTTACTTTTCTGCCTCGAGCACCCCCGGGGCCTGTGACCACCCCGAGTCAGATCTGCCGCCAGCTTATCATGTCCCCGGACTGGGCTTAGGGTTAGGTGGCAGGGTGCCTGGCGGGCCCCGGCCCTGACCAACCCACTCCACATCCTATGCCCTGCCCTGCCAGGCCAGCCTCCAGAAGACACTTGATAAGCAGTTGCGGCACTGACATGTCTCACAGGTGAGGGAGGGCAGACCCTCACTCAGTCCTGAAGCTAAAGCCTGCCAATCGGCTCTAAGCAGCTGTGGGCAGGGCTTTGGCCTGTCAGCCCCCATGGGCTCTTTCCCAGGTGACTCCTCCTCGGAGAGGCAGGTGGGAGCCCAGCCAACCTGAACAGGGGAGGTCAGCCCCCTGCCTTCCCCTGCCTCGGGTTGGGGCAGGTGGAGGGCGGCCCGATGGCTAAAGCAGAGAGGGCTCCCTTGGGCCAGGGGGTCCTGGAGAAAGGTTCGGAAGAAGGGACAATGTGAAGGGTAGGTCATGTCCTGCATGGGGTGGCCTGGACCTTGGCTCCTCTGCCCATGTGGTCATGACCCCCTGTCCCCTGAGGGTCCCTCCTGTGGGTGGGGAGGGTGGACGGGGCCCTCTACAAGCTGTCTTCTAACATCTTCGAGCAGGTGGTTCTAATCCTTCTGACATCAGCCTTGCAACCTCGCCCCCTTCCGCTCACCACTTCATGGCTCCTAAAGAGGCAGGCCGGGCTCTGCCTCTGCCCTGGGCTCCCAGCAAAGGAGCCCACCGCCCCACCTTGGAGGAGAGATAGAGCCTTTTCTCTCCAAGCACACTTTCACCCGCTGTCTGCTCAGGCCGTCTCCCCATACGGCAATCTGTACCATCAATCGGCTATTCTCCAACAAACTTCAGCTTCCCTGCGCCCAGGGACTGAGCTGAGTAAGGTTTCCCTGTAATTCACAGAGGTGGGAGCAGCTCCACTGAGCCTGCAAATCTGAAATGTGCTGATTTGTTTTTGTAAAATAAAAAATGGCCATAGTCGTATCTCTGAGCTGGGGAAGGCCCTGCTGTGTCTTTTGGGGGGGTTGACGGGGGTTTGTGAGGTAGGGTAACATGGCAGCAAGTCTGAAGATGGCAGTCCAGGGACACATTGGGGGAAAACCTCCAACGACAGTTTTAAACTCCACTAACCCAGAAACCCATTGACCAGATCATCTATTTCCTGATTACTCCAATAACGAAACATTTCTGGACTGTGCTTTGATGTGTTGTGATGAAATCGCAGGCCAGCGTTTCTTCAGTGAGGAGTGGGGGTCTGCTCCTGGCAGCGCTGGACCTGTGGTCTCGCTGACTGAGCAGGGTGGCCGCCGTGAAGGAGCCACACCCAGGCTAACAGGGTGGACCTGGGGGACGCCTGGCTGCAGAGAGCAGGCCCAGGGGGTGTTGGCAGTGAGAAGGCTGCCGGCGGAGAGGTGAGCTAAGAGTCAGGTTGGACCCCAGAGCAGGAGGCAGTCTGGTTGTGGATAACGGTCAGCCGCAGGTCACAAGCTGAGCCGGGGTTAGAGGACATTCTCATTAGAAGCATCTGTGTTTGTGTGGAGAACCTCTCGGCTCCAGGAGGAAAGTCTGGTTTTGTTCACCCTGCAGGACCCCTCCTCCTCCTTCAATAAAGAAATCATCACCCATGGCTGGGAGCCTGGCTCCGTAGCCCAGGGCCTGGAGCTGGACCAAGATGAAATGCACGGAGGGGTTTAGAGGTCCCTGGGGCATCGGCTGAGCAGACAGAATGGTCACATCTGGTGTCCCTGCTCAGACTTGGGCTGAGTCCCGGGTGGGGTCTGAGTGCAGAACTGGGGCCGGCGTGGGAAGGTATTATTACAGAAGAAAATGGGCACTGGGTCCTGTCCTTGAGAGCACCAAGAAGTGCAGGAGAGCGTGCCAATGAGGGAATGGTGCGGGACGGCCTCTCCCGCTCACAGATCAGCGGCGGGAGCGGGCGCACGCGCAGGGGGTCGCCAACCGCAGTCAGGGACAGATGGCTCCATACACGTCCTTCCTCTTCCTCCATCCGCCACCCTTTGAAACCCTGCGTAGAATTTGCAGATAGGGAGCAGTCAGTGGGGTTTTGGGGGGCTGCTACAATGTAACCATTTGTATCTCTGGTGTTTCAAAGACACACCCTGCTTGCGCTCCTCCGGGCTCGCCAGCCTCACTGCCGTCTAGCGGGTCTTAAACCCCAGTTTTAGGTCTTCAAGGTGACTCATTTTTGTCAAAGAAGTGCTGTTTTCCGTCATCCAAAGTCGACCCCTTCTCTCTGTGCCCTTAGAGTCAAAGACTTTCCTGACAGAAGAGCTCACGTTGTCGAAGCCACATGTCCACGGCGACTTCCATTGGTAACTGGTCCCCAGTGCGCTGGGGCTCTGTGCCAGGGACACACCTGGGGAGTTGGGGAAGCAGCAGTGCTCGGGGTGAAAGCCAGATTGACCTGAAGCCATTGGTGGAGAAAGGGGAATCTGGGGTCGGGGCGCTTTGGCCAAATGGTGGGAGCTGGGTGTGAGGACAGACCCCTACCCCACAGAGTCCTGGGCCTGGGGGCTCGACAAAAACACATCAACAGCGAGTGCTTGGCTGAGGTTGGTGGCCAGGTGTTGATAGGACGGTGACGTGCTCTCTGGGACGCTCTGCACTCAGCGTGCCCCAACTAGACCCATCAGTGCGTGCTTTGTTCATGAAATAAGGGTGTGTTGCTTCCCATCTTTTGTCTTGGTGGGTGAGCAGTACTTTTTTAGCAAAAAAGTTGTGGTTTGTAAAGCAAATTTACCATTGCTTGCAGCAGGGCTTGCGCTGAGATATGATCTACGTCGTCAACCTCCTGAAGCCAAATCTCAGTTTAGCTTCAAATATAAGTTTAGAAAATTGAAGTCGAAGAGCTCACTGTTTAAATTGTAAACACTTTAATAAAAGCCCCCAGGAGTTCCTCGAGCCTAAATGCAGTGATAGTAGATTTAAGAATTGAAAGAAGCAAGGCTCTCCCTCCCTGACACTCCTGGCCTCCCCTGGAGTCACGAGCTGCACTCAGATGACACGAGGGGCATCAGCCTAGAGATGCCACCCCCTCAATGGGTCAGGGACACTCCTCCCGCCAGGGCAGCCCTGTTCCTCAGGATCACTCTCTGGAGACACATGTCCAGTTGCTTTGCTTTGGGCCAAGGAGAGAAGGCCCAGAAAGGGTAAGTGATGTCCAAAATCACACAGCCAAGGGCAAGAGTTTTCAGAGACGGAGCTGGGGTCTGTGGCCGTTTGCCTGATGTGGCCCCAGCTCTGCTCCCAACGCCTCTGTGATGAGCGCTGGTGACCCATTCTCCTCATGCTTGTGACCACGATGTGCTGGTTGGTTGCACACCACTTCCTTACGTATCGTGTGTCCCTCGGGAAGGAGCGAACAGGAGCTACACGCGCCTGCTGACTGCCGCACAGTCAGCAGGTGCTCAGCAAACACGAGCTGAAGGATCCAGGGAGTGGACGGAGCCCCCGTGTCACAACGGAGAGGCCCAACGTTGGGGCAGCTCACGGCCAGGCAGCCCCACCTGGAAGCCAGGCTTTGGTTTTGGCACAAATGCATCTGTGTAGACTCCACTGAAATGCCTGTGTCTCTACTCCTGAGTCTGTGGAAGGAGAGCTGGTCTCCAGGCTCCCTCATGCCCTCCACGCGGTCACTCTCAGGAGGAGCTTCCAGTGCTCTGGGAGTGTCCCAGTTCAAGCCTGTCCCCTCAGGATCGTCCCCTCAGGCCTGTCCTGTCAGGGTCGTCCCCTCAGGCCTGTCCTCTCAGGGTCATCCCCTCAGAGTTGTCCTCTCAGAGTCATCCCCTCAAGCCCATCCTCGGGACCAGAGCCACCCACAGCTGCCAGAGAGAGAGGCGCAGGGGAGATCCCGCACTCAGGGCCATTCTGATGGTGGATGGAACCTCAGAGGAAAGGGGACTCCAGGAGAGGAAATGGTGGGGGTCACCACTGGCTGTGTCCCTCTGAGCTTGAGAGAAAGAAGAAAGCCGACCCTCCCAGGGAGCTCCAGCCTGGCACCCGCTGGGCCTTCCACATGCCGTGGGAAGCCCGCTCCGTGCGTCAGCCGGCCGTGAGCTCACCCCGGAGCAGGGAGGAGGACCCCGGGGGGAGCAGTGCTGTCCGGCCTCAGAGCAGCAGCTCCTGGGCAGCCAGAGGCCACTTGGCACCCCAACTGCAGAGCCAGCTGGAGTACCCCCAAGCATGCGCAGGGGCGCCCAGCCAGCCCCGGCAGCCAGCTGCAGTTTTATTTAGCAAGTGGGACAGTCTGGGCTCCTGCAGGAAGGCGGCTCTGCTCCAGCGGCGGAGGGGTCTCCCGCCTGCTTCTGTCCTGCCTTCCCTTACTGCAATTACAAGAAGGTCCTCTCGGAATTAAAACCACTGAAGAAACAGCTACTGAGAGGAATGCACAGACTCCCCGGTTCACAGGTTTGCTCAACACTTACCGAGGACGCCTCCCGGGCACCGTGTCCACTGCTGGGGAGACACAGCGCCTGTCAGCACGTAGCCTTCCTCGAGGCGGCGGGATCACGGCGTCCCCTCCGCTCTCGTGGGAACGTCCACTTGGTCTTACCAAGCGCTGCTGGTTTTGTTTTGCTCAGAGGCGGTGACGGCAACAGCAGGCCTGGGTCTTGCTGGCTTTGCCCCGATCGGCCGCGGCTGCCTTAGGAGTAACCCTGAAGTGGGCCCTGAAGCAGTCCCGGTGCCGTCCACAGATGGACTGGCCAGGGCTGAGGGCCCGCGAGGGGCCCAACGGCTCCAAGGAATGATGATGCTTGGGCCAGAGAGGCCTCCAAACGGTCCTACAAAATGTCACCCCAGGAATTTTCCTATGAACGAGGTCCTTCGATTCTGAAATGGGAAGTTCTAGGCCTGTGTGGAGGAGAGCTTCGCTGTACACAGAGGCCCCAAGAGCGTAGGCATGTCTCTGGGCCTCCAGACACAGCACGTAAGAACTGTCGGTCCGCAGGCAGACTAAGCACCCCGTTATAAAATGTGTGTGTTCAAAGGGGCACAGCCCCAAGGGCTCAGGACCCTGAAGCCTGGAGCCTACAGATCCCATGGAAGGGTGGAGGGAAGGAAGGGTTTGAACGGAGGGCGACATGGGGACGACAGGCGCCAGGATGTGGGGGCCAGCAGGCTCACAATGAGGGTGGGCTGCAGAGGCTGGGGGGCCAGGCACATGTACAACCCAGTGAAGGGAAGGGCGGGTTCCCCAGGCGGCGAGCGGGGATAAGGCATTTGTAGACCTTTCTCTAGTGGGGTTTGTAGGCTGGGCTGTGGCAGGGAGACTGGGGAAGAACGGCACCACGGCAGCACCAAGGGTCTCAGGGAGGAAGAAGCAAGTCGGGACAGGCCTAACAAGAGCTCGGTGTGCCTGGGCCCTGGGTGTAGACTCCTCGCGGCGGCCAACACCCACACACGGCTGCCACACGGGCGCAGAGATGGGCCCTGGCACTCCTGGGTCCTGAGGCAGCCGGGCACCTGCCTTCTTCCAGCAGTGGGCTCAGCTGCTCCCCGTGGGCAAAGCCCGCCAGTCCGCTTCCACCCAGCGCTCTGGCCTGGGCTCTGAGTAACCGCGGTCGTGGGATGCTCCTTGACCCTGGCGTCCTGCCTCTGATCTCGGGGCCCAACAGGCCCTCTCTACCTTCCACCAGGAGTCCCAGGTGCCAAATGCCTGCCCGGATTTGGGGGGTGAACATTGTTCATTTCATCTACTTTTTGCTTCTGCTTTGCCTATTGATTGTCACTTGAATTTCTTGACTATTCTTCCAGCACCACCTGTTGGGACCTGCCCAGGAACTTTGGCAAATTAATTCCAATTAGCACGATTGCAATCCCTGTGGGCTCCCTGTCTTAGCCCACGCCCAGGTGCCTCCTGGACTGTGAAGGGCAATAGGGAAATGATGGGAAGAAGGAGGTTCGGTGGAGGCCGTGTGAGTGTCCTGGGCCTGCGGCACCGAAGTCCCCACGCTGGGCAGCTTCGGCAGCAGACGTCTATCAGCTCCCAACTGGAGGCCAGACGTGGAGATCAGGTGTGGGTGGCTGGCTCCTTCCCAGGCTGCAAGGGAGAATGCGGTCCAGACCTCGCCCAGCTTCCAGTGCTTGCCTGAAATCCTTGGGGTATCCCCATCCATGTCTGTGTCGCCACATGGCCTTCTCCCACACACAGTGTGTGTGTCTCTCTGCAAATTTCCCCTTCCCTTAGGGACACCCCTCCTACTGGATGAGGGCCCCCAACCCTGGCGAGGGCTCGTCTTCACTAATCGCAACTGCAATAACCCCGATCTCAAGTAAGGGCACATTCTGAGGTCCTGGGGTGAGCCTACAGCACGTGCATTTTGGGGCGATGCAGTTCGACCCCTGACAGGGGTCTGAGGTTGGCCTGCTAGGTTTGCTCCCCAGGCTGATGGCCAGTCAATCAGGTGCACGCTCCTGGCGGGCCCTCCCATCCATCTCCCTGGTTGGATTTGACCTGTGTGGTGGATTTCACTCCTTCTCCTGCCCTGGGACCCAGTGCCCCCTGGGTTCAGTCCTTCCCGCCACCCTCCTTCCTTTCTGTCCTTGTTGCTATCCATGGAGCTTTTTACCACAAAGCAGACTGAAGCTAGTCTGGTTTAAACAGAAGACGATCGAACATGAGTTTATTCTGTAACATGATCTTCCTTTAAATCTCATCTGATCTAGGAAAAGTGACTAGTGAGACAGGACTTCTCTCAAAAAGTGCAGAAACTGGCCGCCTTGGGTGGGTCCCCACCACCTCTGTGCAGCCTGGGCATCTGGGCCCACGTGCGCCCCCCCAGGGGCAGGTGCACCCAGGGGCAGAGCCCGCTCGCTCACACTGGGGGTGAAGGAGCAATTCCATGCGCTTGCTGCAGTGACCCAGCAAACCCCTGGCTCTGTGGGTGGGGCCAGCACGTCCAGGAGGCCCAAGTTGTGTTTTCAACCCCTGTGCGCCTCCCCGGGGGATGTGGCCCGAGGCGTCCGGCAGCCCCTACCGGTCTGCTCTCCCACGTCCCTCCCTGAAAGTCCGAGGAGCCAGCCTGGCCCGCCTTCCCGGGCCGCGCAGGACCGGCTTCCCTTCGTTGGCTCACCAAGTACAAGAATGGAAAAGCCTGAAGAGAAGGTGGCTTTTTTCCGGGCGGCTGGGCTTCCGTCGCCAAGACCACCTTCCCGTGCTGCGCGGGTGGGTCGCTCCACGTCCAGACAGTGGCACGTCCCCGGCATCCCCTGGGCCGCACTGCCCCTGCCTCTGAGGAATGAGCTGGTGTCCCCAGAGCTCCCCGGGCACCCCACGCAGATCGTGAGGCTCCAGAGAGCAGTGCCCATGACTCAGCCGGGGAGGAATGTGCTCCTTGGCCCACGAGGCGAGGAGCTGGTGTTGGCATACCCTCTCCTCACACGTGTGTGTCCAGGCGAGGCCGCCCTGCCATCCTGCTTCGTCCAAGGCCGGCCGCTAAGGACCGTGGCCAGGGTGGGGCGAGCATGGGAAGGGGCTACAGCGGGCCCGCCCCTCAGGCCAGACTCTCAAGGGTTCGTGGAGGAGCTCCTCGTGGAGCACTCCCAGCAACACCTGGGAAGTGGGAGAGAGACCTGGAAATTCTGGGTAGATTTTGCCAAAGGCCATTTAGGCTTTCATCTTGCGAACTTCAGGTTAGGTAAAGCAAGCCACTGTTGCTGCTGGTGGGGGTGCTGAGTTTCGGCCGGTCACACCTGGGGAGACAGCTTGGGCCCAGGTGACACATGGCAGAGGGCAGCACCCCCTGAGTCACCAGTCTGCATCCCACACCAGCCCAGCCCTGGGGGCCCAGACTGACCCAAGCTCCCCATGGGGGTGCCAAGAGCACGTGAGGTTACCCCACGGATCTTGGCCTTCCGTGGCACGGGCGGGTTCGATACCGCGTCAAACAACCCAGCCAGTGTCCTTGAATGCTGAATGAACAGGCAGACCCCCCACATGTGGGAATGTGGGTGCAGAGCTGAAAACAGGCTGACCCTCTGCGGCACATGCTCCCAGGGGACCTGGGCTCAGCCCAGCCTGGCCGTGGCCGTGGGCCGTGAGACCACAGCACTCCACGTTAGCTGGCGGTAACGGTTCACCCCCCACTACTCACGGTGACGAGGCCTGACATCCGGACCCCTGCAGGTCTGTGCCTGAACAGGACATGAGTGAGCACTCATTTCCCCAGGCCCCTCTCGTCCCTCTCTGTCCGTGGCCTGGCGCCCCGTTCCCGCTGCCGTGGACTCAGTCGGTGACAAGCCTAGACCCCCCAAACCTCTTGCTCCGGGAGCCACCACCCGGCAGTCAGACGAAGACACGTGGGCTGACGATGGACTGGAAGCCTTCGCGAGCAGCCGGGGGGACATCAGGACCGTCCCGGATGCCTGAAACCTGGCTTTGAGGTTAGCGCAATTCCAGGGGCGCTGTAGGAATACCAGCTCCCATCCAACTGCTGATTCACGCCCATGAGTCTCCAGATCCTGTTAGATTCCCTCACGCGAACGCACGGCATAAGCCGCCTCCTGGCCGGATGAGGAAGGCGGGCCGGCCGTCAGCACCAGCGTCGGGATGACCCAAAACAGAACGAAGCTGTTTCTTGCCTCAGTTTCGCGTGTCGTAGTTTGGCCTCAAAAGCCCCAGAAAGAGCCAAGCCGAATCAGCAGGTGGTAACTTCTGAGCCCCCGGCGGCCGGCCAGGTGGGCACCCAGGTGTCCGGGCATGTGGGAGGAGATGGGGTTACCCTCAGGGGGCCTCCTGTTTGGTCCAGCTCTGCCAGGACCACCCTCCCCCAGACGCATGTCCCAAGGGGCCTCACCCAACCCCGGTGAGGGGCACGGAGACACCTGGACCAGGACCAGGGTTGCTCCTGAGCCACGCCTTGTTTACCCTCCCAAATGTGGAGTAGTGGGCAGGAAGCTCATGGAGATCACGTGGTCCTCCGGCTCCTGATCGATTCCCTGAATCCTACCCCCTCACCCCTGCACCAGCCACCCCGCCGGCTTTGAAGTCGCCTTGAGTTGCGATTACATGGGGGGGCGGTGCTTCCACACCGGAGTCCTGTCTCCCCTCACCCCTCCACCCCAGGCAAGTGTCTTTCCCTCCTCCCTCCCATCCCTTCTCCCCCTGCTCCTCCCTC